>NW_016806031.1:1213309-1228998 GCF_001698545.2 Rhinopithecus bieti
AAAAAAAAAAAAAAAAAAAAAAAAAAAAAAAAAAAAAAAAAAAAAAAAAAAATTCGTTTCATTGTATTATGTTCTGGGTTTATTATACTAATTACAGATTATGATCCTGTAAGATTCTAAACAAGCAGATTCAGCATTGTCTTTAAATAATTATGTGACTTTAAAAGTAAATCAAGGTTTTCTTCATTTACCTCCATGGAGCTTATAAGAAGGACAGCCAAGAATAAAGTGCAAATACGTTCAAACAATGTTTGCAGTATGTTCTATTTCTTTTTTTCTTTTTTTTTTTTTGAGACGGAGTCTCGCTCTGTCGCCCAGGCTGGAGTGCAGTGGCCGGATCTCAGCTCACTGCAAGCTCTGCCTCCCGGGTTTATGCCATTCTCCTGCCTCAGCCTCCCGAGTAGCTGGGACTACAGGCGCCCGCCACCTCGCCCGGCTAGTTTTTTGTATTTTAGTAGAGATGGGGTTTCACCGTGTTCGCCAGGATGGTCTCGATCTCCTGACCTCGTGATCCACCCATCTCGGCCTCCCAAAGTGCTGGGATTACAGGCTTGAGCCACCGCGCCCGGCCCTTCTGTTTCTACTTAAGTAATGCTATGAGCATTATAGTAAGCATGAACATTTTGCCAGATTATTGATAAATGGCATTACCTCCCTGACCCACAAAAAGTGAACACTTCACTCAGCTATAATTTCTGGTTATTTGAAAAGTAGAGCCTTCATTTTCCTTTCATATTTCTGAATATGAAAGGGTATTTCAGTATCTCCTAACTGCGGAGGCTGTACCAGCTACTATAGGAAAATTAGAAAGAAAACAAAAGACTTTCTAAGAAACATGAGGTCTTGTTAGAGAGACAAAACACACTCCTGAACCAGACATTTGCCCGGCTCTATTACCAGTTGCAAAATGGCATGGCATGTGACTAACACATAAATATCACAAAGACAGATCCCAGTGAGTGAAAAGTACATAAGTAGTTTTAGGTGCGGTTATGTTACTTCTGGGGCTCTCTTATTGGCAGTGGGAGCCAGATGATGACCTGCAGTATAATAGGCAGGTAAGAGCCCGATTCTGTGAGGCTTACCCTTACCTTATGTCATACACTTACCTTAATTGTGATGGCATTTCAGTGTGTGAAACAATCCTGTCCTGCAGGATTTCCCTTTTGTAAAAAGGGAAGTCAGACACGAATGAAGCGTTCAAGTGTTAGAACTTGGCCTCCTTTTTTCCCCGGAGCTGTGTTGGCTGATCTTCTGCCATATTTTGGGAAGAATCAGACTGGTAGAACAGTCCGGTGACTGAAATCGGGTGACTAGATCATAGCAAATGTAATATTCTGGAATTAATAATAACTCTCAGTTGTATTTTATCAGGCCATTTCATCTCCAGTATGCTTTTAAAAACAGAAAGCAAAATTATAGAGAATATCTCAGATAATCACATATTAAAGTCTTAGAATGTGGCATTAATGAGTATGTCAATCAATACATAAAATTCAGTAGCAATTTGAATAATATTATGTGATAACAGAGCTGTACAGTGTTTCATAACTAATACAGCTTTCCAATAAGAGCCATCCCAGAACAAAACTATGCTTCCTAACTTCTGTATGGATTGATATATTAATTATAAATTTCCTTTTCAAAGGTGAGTCTAGGAAGCAATTTTCCATAAAATTAGAGAAAAGAAATTACTTTATGAATCTGCAAAATTTGACACATAACTCATTTATGTGTCCTGATGGGCTGAGATAATTTCTTCATTGTAAATATAATTCAACATGCTACTCTGGCCTCTAACATCTGATTACCCAGTAGTTCCTCAAAAGTAATACTTGAGGGCCTGTATTGAGTTCATACTTTGAATTCATGGCTTAAACCCATCCACCACGCCCATTAGTTCAAACACATAACAATTATTTCCTTTAAACAAAAAGGTTTTTAAAAAATACAGAGCCATGATCAAAAGCTAAATGAAACAAATACGTGGTAATAAAGCTTACTGGAAATGATCATCTGTGAAGTTCCCAGCCCTGAAAAGAAGCTTTAGCTTACGGCCGGGCGCGGTGGCTCAAGCCTGTAATCCCAGCACTTTGGGAGGCCGAGACGGGCAGATCACGAGGTCAGGAGATCGAGACCATCCTGGCTAATACGGTGAAACCCCGTCTCTACTAAAAAATACAAAAAACTAGCCGGGCGAGGTGGTGGGCGCCTGTAGTCCCAGCTACTCGGGAGGCTGAGGCAGGAGAATGGCGTAAACCCGGGAGGCGGAGCTTGCAGTGAGCTGAGATCCGGCCACTGCACTCCAGCCTGGGCGACAGAGCGAGACTCCGTCTCAAAAAAAAAAAAAAAAAAAAAAAAAAAAAAAAAAAAAAGAAGCTTTAGCTTACAGCCAGAGCCCACAGTGTGACAGGAACCAAACGGTCACCTCGTTGGGACTCCAGGCAAGCCCATTGCGTAAGACAGTGCTGAAGACAGAAAACAACTACAACTATTTGAATAAAGCAGCATATTAAAAAATAGCTACAACTATTTGAATAAAGCAGCATATCTGAGGGGAGGAGGCTACAAAGATGCCCATCCAGAACTTGAATGTCACTGAAGACGAAGCCCTAAGTCACCATTGAGAGACTGGGAGGCCCTGTGGACCAAGTGACAACAACAGGACAGACTTTAGACAGGCTGGTAAGAGCCGAAAGGTAGACGCATCCACACAGTGGAACATAAAAATTGAAATTTCATATGATGAAATCTTCATCTAAAAGAAAAAAGCCCAAAAAACTTTACATAAAGGAAGATCAATATCCAACTAAATAAAAATAGTCAATCTGAAAATGATTAGAAAAACACACCCAAGATTCTCAAAGAGATAAAGCGATTTTTAAAGGAGTTTTCCTTAAAACAACAAGAAATTATAAAATCAGAAGAGAAATTACAGGACAGAAATAACTAAAAAATGAAAAAAATACATGAAACAGTGGTTATCAAATATTGGACAATGGACAGCTCAGGAGACAGTTATCCCTGCAAGAAGAAAAACAAAAGAGTGACTCCTCGAATTGCCTTAACTCACTGCATGAAGAGAGTTTCCAGGCTGCAGTGAGGGAGGGGAGCCAATGCAGACGCAGGTGGTCTCCCTGAGTTGAAGAGACAGGGTTGGAAGGCCAAGGAGACCAAGACAGCTGCAGTTTGCAAGGCAGAGGACTGCAGAGGAGGGGCTTGCTGCACATGGGTGGCACTCCAGGACGGCAGAGACTCCACCCCATCCCACCGCCACCAAGTCCAAGTCCGTGCATAAATATTTACCAGTGCATGTGTGTGAGGAAGCTACCTTGAGACTAGTGAAATACCCACTCCAAGGGAGCAGAAGGAACCATGCCTGCAGGTCACACAGAGTGGGGAACAGTTCATATTCTCACCAGTCAGAGTGGAAAACTTCATAAATTATGGGCATCAGGTAGAATACAGAAGGGTGTGGCTCAGAAGTGGTACAAGATCAACACTAGGAAAAAATCCTGCTCTAGTCCATTCTAACAAAGCTTACAGGAATCCTTGAAAGTATCATGTGTTTTCCAAGTGATTTGTTCCATCCCAGAACAAAGTTCTAAAAAACTACATTTCATCTGCGTACAAAAGTCGAGGAAAGCATTATCATGTTAAGGAGAGACATAAAATATGGAAAGACAGAAAAAACACAAACAAATCTTCTAGAGATGAAAAGTATAACATCTGAAATTTTTAAAAAGCCAGTGGTGGGACTAACAGATTACTAACAGACTGGACACCACAGAAGAAAAGATTAGTAAAGTTGAAGGTATAGCTATAGATACTCTCCAAAATGGAGCCCAGAGAAAATGACTAGAAAAGAAACCAACGGAGTATCAGTGACTACAGGGACAATACCAAGGGGCCTTATGTATGTGTGACTGGCATCTCCAAAGAAGGGGAAAGAAGAAAGGACAAATATTATTTAAAAAGAATAATTTGTAAGTTTTTTCCAAGCATGATAAAAACTTTAAGTCCACAGATAAAATATGTTCAGTGAACCCCAAACAAAAGAAACAAGGAAAACTACAAGGTACCTTGTAATCAAATTGCTTAAAATCAAGACAGAAAAATCTTAAAGAGAAAACCTTAGAAGTAGCTAGAAAAAGAAGGATATATAACACACAAAGGAGTGAAAAAAATATGACATCAGCCTTCTAGTCAGTAACATTTCATGCCAGAAGACACTGAAGTGCTGACTTTAAAGTACTAAAAGAAAAAAAGGCCAACCTAGAACTCTATACCTAGCAAAAGTATCTTTAAAAGACAAAGTCAAAATAAAGACTTTTTTGGACTTAACTAAAGCTGAAAACACGTTACTTCAGCAGATCTGTACCACAAGAAATATTAGAGGAAGCCTTTCTGGCAAAGAGAATATGATGCTAGAAGAAAAATCCAGATGTTCACCAGAAAATTTTAAATACCAGAAATCATAAATATGTGGGTATACAAAAATTAATTTTAAAAAATGTTAGAAGACACTTTGCTCAAAGCCAAAAGAATAACAATGTATTTGGGATGTTGTAACAGTATTGAAATAAAGTGTATGAGAATAATGAAGCAAATACCATAACAGGAAAAGATAGAAGTATTGCTATAATGTTCTCACATCACACATGAAGTGGCAAAAAATTATTGAGGATGGACCATAATAAGTTAATGATGCTTAGTATATCTAAAGTAAACTCATAAAAAGTATAGCTAATACATTAACTAAGGAGATAAAAATGAAGTGATAAATACTCAGTTAATTCAAAAGGAGGTAAAGGAAACAAAGAGAAAATTATTTGAATATGAAAACAAATAGCAATTTGGTATATTTGAACCAACTCATATAAATAATCACATTAAAATAATCACATTAAATATAAATGGTCAAAACATCCCAACTGAAAGACAGACTGAAATTGAACGCAGAAGCAAGATCCAACTATATGCCACCTACAAAAAACCTACCTTAATTATAAAAACACAAATATATTAAAAGTAAAAGGTTATACTATACTGTACTATACTATGCTATACTATACTAACACTAATGAAAAGAAAATTGGAGTGACTATATTAAAACAGACAAAGTAGATTTCAGAACAAAGAGATAAATATTTTAGAGATACAGAGGGTCATTTAAGACGACATAGGAGTGAATTCTTCAATATTTATGTTACTGAACACATGAATCCACTATCAGTGCATCAATATACATGAAGCAAAAATTGATAGAATGTAAGAAAAAAGACAGAAATATTCACATTTAGACTCAGGGAGTTCAGCACTCCTCTCTCAATAACTGATAGGAGAAATGGGTATAGAAACAGTAAGCATATAGACTTCAGCAATGCTATTAACCAACTTGATAATAATTAAATTTTCAGAGCATGCTGCTCAATAATAGCAGACAAGGAGTTCTTTTCAAGTGCACAGGGAAAACATTTATCAAAATCGATCACATTTTGAACCATAAAACATTTTCTTTTTTTTTTTTTGAGGCGGAGTCTCACTCTGTCGCCCAAGCTGGAGTGCAGTGGCCAGATCTCAGCTCACTGCAAGCTCTGCCTCCCGGGATCACGCCATTCTCCTGCCTCAGCCTCCCAAGTAGCTGGGACTACAGGTGCCCGCCACCTCGCCCGGCTAGTTTTTTTTTTTTTTTTTTTATTTTGTATTTTTTAGTAGAGATGGGGTTTCACCGTGTTAGCCAGGATGGTCTCGATCTCCTGACCTTGTGATCTGCCCACCTCGGCCTCCCAAAGTGCTGGGATTACAGGCTTGCGCCACCACGCCCGGCCAAAACATTTTCAATAAATCTAAAAACATTCAAGTCTTCCAACATGTTATCTGACCACAGTGGATTTAATAAGATAACCATAACACAAATATGTCTGAAAACTTTTTGAATAAGTGGAAATTATGTAAAAATTTGCAAATAAACCATGGGTCAAAGAAGAAATCCAAAGGGAAATTAAACAGTATTTTGAACTGAATGACAATTAAGAAAACAATAACATCAAATTTGGGAGGATATAGCTGAAGCAGTACTTATAGGGAAATTTATGGCATTAAGTACATATATTAAAAAAAGAAAATTGGCCAGGTACAGTGTCTCACGCCTGTAATCCCAGCACTTTGGGAGGCTGAGGTGGGCAGATCACGAGGTCAGGAGATAGAGACCGTCCTAGCTAACACGGTGAAACCCTGTCTCTACTAAAAATACAAAAAATTAACCAGGCATGGTGGCGGGTGCTTGTAGTCCCAGCTACTCGGGAGGCTGAGGCAGGAGAATGGCATGAACCCAGGAGTCAGAGCTTGCAGTGAGCCAAGATCACACCACTGCACTCAAGTCTGGGCGACAGAGCAAGATTCCATCTCAGAAAAAAAAAAGAAGAAAACCAATAACCTCAGTTCCATCCTTAAGAAACTAGAAAAAGAATACATTAGACCAAAAATCAAAGACAGAAGATCCAAACAAATAAAATCATAAATGAAAAAGGAGACATCACAATGGATACCACAGAAATACAAAACGTCATTAGAGGCTACCATGAACAAGTATATGTCAATAAATTTGAAAGCCTAGGGAAAATGGATAAATATCTGGATACATACAACCTTCCAATATTGAAACAAGAAGAAACATGAAATCTAAACAGACCAATATTGGGTAACAATATTGAATTAGTAATAAAAAGTCTCCCAACAAAGGAAAGTCCAGGACCAGAGGGCTTCACTGCTGAATTCTACCAAACCTTTAAAGAAGAATTAATACCAGTCCTTCTCAAACTTTTTCAAAAACTTGAAGCAGAGGAGATTCTTTGTGACTCATTATACGAGGCCAGCATAGCCATGATACCAAAACCAAACAAGAACACAACAAAAAAGAAAACTACAGACCAATATTTCTGATGAACATAAATGTAAAAATCCTCAACAAAATGTTAGCAAACCAAATACAACACATTTATCCCAAGAATGCCATCTACAAGAAACCTACCTTAATTATAAAAACACAAATATATTAAAAGCAAAAGGTTATACTATACTGTACTATACTATGCTATACTATACTAACACTAATGAAAAGAAAATTGGAGTGACTATATTAAAACAGCAAAGTAGATTTCAGAACAAAGAGATAACTATTTTAGAGATAGAGAGGGTCATTTAAGATGACATAGGAGTAAATTCTTCAATATTTATGTTGCTAAACACATGAATCCACTATCATGAGCATCAATATACATGAAGCAAAAACTGATAGAATGTAAGAAAAAAACAGAGATATTCACATTTAGACTCAGGGATTTCAGCACCCCTCTCTCAATAACTGGTAGGAGAATATGCAAAACAATAAACACCATACATCACATCAGTAGAATGAAGAACAAAAACCATTTGGTCATCTCGATAGATGCAGAAAAAGCATTTGATAAAATTCAGCATCTCTTCATGATAAACCAAAAGTCAGAGAAGAAAAGAAAGATGAGAGAAGAAATCAACAAAACAGAAAACATAAAACAATAGAGGAAATTAATGAAACTCAACACGGATTCTTTTAGAAGATCAATAAAAATTGATAAACCTTGAAGCAGACTGAATATTTTAAAAAGAGAGGGCACAAATGATCAATATCAGCTGTGCTAGAAGGGGCACCACTATGAATCCCACAGACATTCAAAGAATGGGAAGGGAATATTAAGAATAACTTTATGCCAATAAATGTAATTTTCCCATGTACTATTTGATAGAATTCTTAACACAGGATTGCTGCTTTAATGATTAAATTAGTTTCTGCCATTCCCATATTAGGTTCAAGTTTGAAGTAGTTAATTATGTATATAAATGAAGTGGTGAATTATACTTGCCCTCTAATCTACATTTTTAAAAAGTATCTTAAAACATCAACCTCATAGGGTATTGATAACTCCTATAGCAGTTATGATTTATCTTTGGGCCATACCAGTAACCCCTTATACTGTTAACGGTCTTTTTATACACTTCTTTCATAGCTCCTTGTATGTGTCACGTACTGTTGAGAAAGGTAATAAAAAGTGCTATGTTCTATGACTCCCTCACTACTCCCTAAGGTGTAGTGTTGACACAACATCTGTATTCAAACAGGTACATTCAGAGTTCAACTGATATGAATAGAAAAATAAAATGTTCTCCTTATACCTTGCTGTGATTCTCTAAAAGGCATAAAATTTTTCTAAAAGGCGTCATTAGCTAATGATAAAAACTGAAAATCCCTTATGTAAAATTTTAGAAATGATAGTAGTGGTGGTTGTACAATACTGTGAATGTACCTAATGTCAATCTACGATACACTTAAAAATGGTTAAAATGGTAAATTTTATGCTGTGTATAACTTATATGCATAGCATGTATATTTTAATACAATAAAATTGTTTTAAAAGTCAAAAAACAAAACAAAACCTGAAAATCGCATTCACAATCTGTAGACTTCAGTTTTCTTACCTAGAAAATAGAAATAAAGTCTCTGGACCTCACAGTAAACATCAGTTTTATTAAAAATGTACGTGTTGATTGTTTTAAGCTACTTCTTAAAAATGTAGATTAAAGAACAAGTACAATTCAATATTAGAGATTGCATTATTGTAGCAGTTATGAATACAGTTGTGTTGGTAATATAGACACAGAGCCACTTCTGCTCTGTCACTGTATCAATTAAAAGATCTTTACCCTGTGAACACAGAATACCCAGCTAGCCATGGAATAAACTAATAGGAGCTTTTAGTCTCATATAACAGGAAGCTGGAGGGGGTAGCTGCAGCTTCGGTTCAGCCTAAATCATGTTCAGGCCAGAGTATCTGCCAGCCACCCGCCTGCCCCTCATAATCACTAGACAGTTGTGAGGCCACATCCAAGACACATAGCCAGGAAATGTGCAGTGCTGGTGCATGTGCCTCTTCCACAAGGAATGCCAAAGCTTGCCTAGAAACAAATATATTAAACGTAAAAGGTTATCCTATACTGTACTATACCAGGCTATACTGGATATACAAAATTTGACTCAGGAAAATTGATCTTGGTAGAAATGTGGTCATCAAAGAAAACTCAGATTTTCAAAAGCCACTATGGACAGCATTCATATAGACAAAAATTAGTGAACCAAATGTTTTTGGTAAATTTTATTGTAGGAAAAAATCTATTGAAAATATATCTTAATAGGAAAATATGGTAAAAAATAGAACAACTTTTTACCTGCGTGGAAAAGTTGTTCAAAGAATTAAAGTAGCTTGTAGTGGGGAAAAAAGTAAGAAGTAAAAATTTAAAACACACACACACACAAAGAGGGAGTAAAATAGCCCATAATGCTACCCACCAAGAGACAATCGCTAACATTTGGAGTAGCTCTTTGGCAGTTTTCTCTAATATTTCCATAGTTATTGGCCAATTCCAGCATTGTACTTAAGTCAGTTTTGCTAATTAATACTAGTCCCTTCATAGTTAGCATAGCTATACATTTTACTTCCTCTGAATTTATGATTTAAATACACTGTTTTCTCTATTTTTTGTTTAAGTTTAATTCTGTTTGTTTTAAATAACCAACTCAGACTGCATGTGCTTTTTCAAAACTATTGTTTACTGATACATAAAACTATGCTTTGAAATTTATTTTTCTTTCTATTCTCTGATGTCTGTTTTATTGTGTATTTTCTAATATCTTAAGCTAAATGCTTAGTTTATTTTTAACTTGGAGAGCAAGAACAAAGCAGTCAATACCACAAATGTGTCTGTAATTATAAGTCTGCTGTATACACAGATTTTTTATTTTGATAAAGTTTACTTTACACACTATAAAAATACAAATGTATTACAAAATATGGAAATAGAGTGTAGCAGGAAAAGTATGTGTCACTTTCTATTAGCTGCACACCATGTTGCGTGTCTTTCCTTGACTAGTTGTGCCATATAGCTTGTTAAATTGGCATATTTTTCAACAAGAAATAATCTATTTTTCTTTTCACATATCTTGCCATTTGCGGGCTCATTTTATGATTGTTATTCTTTTATCTTCATAAGCTACTCAAAATTTAAAAATATACTTATATCTAATGATTCAGGATTTTTAATTGTCTTAGCCCAAATTTATAATTTCCAGGACTCTGTAAACAATGGGTAAAATAATTTACATAATAAGAATTTAAAAGATGTTAATCATTTTTAAACGCCAATATTTTACAAATTTTATAAATCCCTTTCTAGGACTCATCTTGCTTCTTACAGTCAACCCAGACATGTGACTGTAAATGCACGCAACTCAGAAGGGGAGGTCACAGGGCAGGTTGAAGTCGGTGAGTCCAGCTTCATCGTGGTGTTTTGCATGCATTTGGTCCGTGAATATGCTAAATGGATTGCATTGTTTTTTACTTACTAAAGGAAATCAAAGTACTTATGAACAAAGTATGAATTTTCTAAATACCGTGCTGTGTTGACACAGAATGGCACCATGAGTGGGGTGGAATGAGGGACAGCCTGGAGTGCTTTGATTAGTTATTTTTGTTTAAGAATAAGGGAACAATTAAAGTTAGTACAGGAAAACAAATGTTTTATTGTAGGTTACAAAGACTCTTGCAGCAACCAAAGGAAAGGAACCAGTAGGCTGGCCTCAAAGAGACAGGAGACCCCGTGGGCTCAGCGCAAGAATAGATTCAGTTCCCCCTCCTGTATTTTCTTCTTCTTTCTCTTCCTTCTCCCATGTGTTCCATTACTCCCTCCTTTCAGTTTATCTTTGCCACCATTTTCACTTGTGCTGTATCACTTCTCACCACTGATACAGAACCATACAGGCGCTCCTGTTCTTATTGCTCGGCTGTAGTATATAACATCACACGGTTTGTCTTTGATTATTGCAAATTCTATAAATCACGAGTACTCTATTACCCCCAGGTTATTCTGTCCACCACATTGCCATCGGTCAGTCAGCTAGAATACACCATCCATAAACTAAGACGGGAGGAGAGTAAAGGTCACATGGGAGCGAGGTCACATGGACTTATAAGTGGAGAAGATAGAAGAAGAAATATAGATGAAAGCAAATATGGAAGAGCACAGCTGGTAAGAAGGAATGCAGCCTAGGCTGGTGGCTCACGCCTGTAATCCAGCACTTGGGAGGCCGAGACGGAGCCGGATCAACGAGGTCAGGAGATGGAGACCATCCTGGCTAACATGAGTGAATCCGTCTTCTACTAAAAAATACAAAAAAATTAGTCGAGGCGTGGTGGCGGTGTCTGTGTCCAGCATTCGGGAGGCTGAGGCAGGAAATAGCCGTGACTGGGAGCGGAGTTGCAGTTGAGCCGAGATCGTGCATCCACCTGGGCAACAGAGCGAGACTGTCTAAAAAAAAAAAAAAATTAATTGGCCAAATCACTTCCTCTGGTTATCTTGTTAGGTGTGGATTTTGTTATTTACAAGGGAATTTAGATATAATATAAATCTGCCTTCATTTATTGATGAAAAAACTGAAGCACTAAAAGCAAAATTGCTCAAGAGCATTACAGCTGGTTAGTAGAGAAGGGAAAACAAGGGAAGACTGAGTGGCTTACTTCTCTCAGCCAGCATGTTCCCATGGCCCCTCCTCGCTTAATCAGATTTCTTGAAATTATGGCATTCCAGTAACTGTTCTAGTTGCTGCAAATATTTGTTTCAATTTCATTTTGTCACCAAGAATTAACCAGGGGTTATAAAGTTTTTTTGTTTGTTTGTTTGTTTTTTGTTTTGTAAAAAAAGGCTGGGTGCAGTGCCTCACACCTGTAATCCCAGCCTTTTGGGAGGCTGCAGCAGGAAGATTGCTTAAGGCTAGGAGTTCAAGGCTTCAGTGAGCTATGATCAGGCCATTACACTACAGCTTGGGTGAGAAAGTGAGACCATCTCTAAAAATAAAAATAAAATAAGTCACACACCAAAATCTCTTTGGTTTGAACTGTTCGTCTCAATCTCAAGTTTTAACCTTGGTGTCTCATGCCTGAGAAAGTGATTAAATTAGTAATTTCTAGTAAATCTTTAGTTGGAAACTCTCTGTTACATTGAGAACCTTGAACTACCAAACAGCACCAAGCTCACCAAGTCCAACATTTTCTTCAGTACATGGCTTCCCACAGTTGCAACCCTTCCAGTCTCATGTTTCCTGGAAGAAGTTAACTTTTGCCAATTTGGTATTAAAATGTAATTTATGTGAACTAGCCATATTAATCTCATTTAATTAAGTGAATGAGTGTTTTCTACAAAACCACTGAAAACAATTTGCATTCAATACAGTCAAAACCAAAAATCCCAATGAAATTCTGACATGATTTAGATGCGTGTCCCCTCCAAATGTCATGGTGAAATGTGATTCCCAATGTGGAAGGTGGGGCCTAATGGATGGTATTGTATCATGGGGGTGTATCCCTCTCGAATGACTTTAGCACCATACCCTTGGTGATGAGTGGGTTATCACTCAGTCAGTTCACATGACATCTGGTTGTTTAAAAGAGTCTGGGACCTCCCTCTTCTCTCTTGCTCCTGCTCTTACCATGTGATGCACCTGCTCCTTCTTTGCCTTCTGGAATGATAGGAAGCTTCCTGAGGCCCTCTCCAGAAGCATATGCTGAAGCCATGTTTATACAATCTGCAGAATTGTGAGCCAATTATACCTCTTTTCTTTATAAATTACCCATCCTCAGTTATTTCTTTATAGCAGTGTAAGAATCGAGTAACACAGAAAATTGGTACTGAGGAGTGAGCCAGATGCCTGAAGATGTGGAAGCAGCTTTGGAACTGGGTAACAGGCAGAATTAGAAGAGTTTGGAGGGCTCAGAAGAAGACAGGAAGATAAGGGAAAGTTTGGGACTTATTAAGTGGCTGTGACCAAAATGCTGATAGAAATGTGGGCAATGAAGGTCAGGCTGAGGAGGTCTCAGATGGAAATGAGGATGTTATTGGGGCCTGGAATAAGCATCACCTGTGTAATGCCCTAGCAAAGAGCTTGGCTGCATTTGTCCACAACCTAGGAACCTGTGGAAGTTTGAATTTAAGAGTGATGACTTGGTGTATACTGCAGAAGAAATCTAAGCAGCAAAGTATTCAAGAAGCAGTCTGGCTGCTTCTAATAACCTACAATCAGGTATAGGAGTAAAAAAAAAAAAAACCTTAAAATTTGAATTTATATTTAAAAGGGAAGCAGAGTGTAAAAGTTTGGAAAATTTGCTGACTGGCACTGTGGTAGAGAAAGAATTCAGTCAGGCTACCAAGCAATCACTTACTAGAGAGCTTGGCATGGCTAAAGGGGAACCAAGTGCTAATATCCAAGACAATGGGGGAAAGGCCCGGAAGACGTTTCAGAGATCTTTGAGACAGCCCATCCCATCACAGGCACAGAGGCCTAAGAGGAAACCATGGTTTCAGGGACACTGCTTCCCACATCACAGCGGCTCTAGCTCCAGCTGTGCCTCAAAGGGCCCCAGATACCACTCAGGCCATGGCTGTGAAGGGTGCAAGCCATCAGCCTTGGTAGCTTCCACAGGGTGTTAAGTTTCCAGGCCCGCAGAATGCAAGAGGAAGCTTGGCAGCTTGCACTGAGGTTTCAGAAGATGTGTGGAAAAGCCTGGATGCCCAGTCCGAAGCATGCTGCAGGGGCACAGGCTCCACAAAGTACTCTACTCAAACAGGGCTGAGAGGAAATGTGGGATTAAAAGCCGAAAGTCCCCACTGGGGCATTGCCTAGTGGAGCTATGGGAAGGAAACCACAGCCCTCCAGACCCCAGAATGGTCAAGCTACAAGAAACTTGCATTTTGAACCTGGATAAGCCACAGGCACTCAACTCCAACCCATGAGAGCAGCTACGGGGTCTGCACCCTGTAAAGCCACGAGTGGTGCTGGTCACCTTGAGGTGCCATCTCTTATGTCAGTGCCCTGGATGTTGGACATGGAGTCAAAGGAGAATATTTTGGAGCCTTAATACTTAATGACTGTCCTGCTGGGTTTCAAACTTGAATGGGGTCTAGTGCCCCTTTTGGCTGATTTCTCCCTTTTGGAATGGCAACGTTTACCCAGTGCTTCTGCTACCATCGTATCTTGGAAGTAACTAACTTGCTTGTATTTTATAAACACAAGGTGGAAGGAGATGAATCTCAGATGAGACTTAGGACTCTGGACTTCATACTGGAATGAGTTAAGACTTTGGGGGACTATTGGGAAGGGATGGTTGTATTTTACAATGTGAGAAGAATGTGAGATTTGGAGGAGCAAGGGCAGAATGATATGGTTTGGATATTTGTCCCCTCCAAATTACATGCTGAAATGCAACCTCCACTGTGGGAGCTGGGGCCTGATGGGAGGTGTTTGCGTCATACAGGTAGATTCCTCATGATTGGTTTAGTGCCAGCCCCTTGGTGATGAGTAAGTTTTCACTCAGTTAGTTCACAAAAGACCTGGTTGTTCAAGAGTTGGGGTTTTGAGGGTTTTTCCCAACATGGAAGATTAGAGGCATTATTAGCATGCCTCTCCCACTTGGAAAGACATAACAGTTTGTAGATAATTATGCTGTGAACTTTATTCCAAGAAGCAACACAGGAACTTAATAAAAAAGCTAAAAGAAAGCACACTTTGAAAGAAGCAGTGGGCAGCAGCTTACACTATGAACCAGATGGGAAGCTCTCCACAGGCGACAGTGAACCTGCTTACACACCCAGCGTGTCACTACTACAGCCAGCATCTGAGAAAGCCATCACACGGATTCTCTATAACCAAGGAACTCATACAGACTCTTCACCACAGAAAGTACCAGTAGCCAAAGCTAGGTGACAATAAGCTATACATATTACAGTCATATCCTCCATGGAAAAAAAGAATTTAAAAACATCCCAGCAGAATCAAAAAATAAATGCAAAAGTAATTAGAAGAAATAGTCTACCCAAATAAGAAGGAACCAGAGAAATAATTCTGGCCATAAGAAAAAACAGGGTTTTATAAAACTTTCAAAAGCTCACATTGAGTCTCCAGCGGTGGGTCCAAACCAATGAAATCTTTGAAATGCCAGATGAATAATTCAAAGTGTTGACTATTAAGTTACTCAGGGAAATACAAGAAAAAAGTGAAAACTAACATGAAAACTTTTTTTATTATTATTATGCTTTAAGTTCTAGGGTACATGTGCAAAACATGCAGGTTTGTTACATATGTATACCTGTGCCATGTTGGTGTGCTGCACCGATTAGTCATTTACATTAGGTATCTCTACTAATGCTATCCCTCGCCCATCCCCCCACCCCACAACAGGCCCAGGTGTGTGATGTTCCCCTCCTGTGTCCAGGTGTTCTCATTGTTCAGTTCCCACCTGTGAGTGAGAACATGCAGTGTTTGATTTTCTGTCCTTGCAATGGTTTGCTCAGAATGATGGTTTCTAGCTTCATCCATGTCCCTACAAAGGACATGAACTCATCCTTCTTTATGGCTGCATAGTATTCCATGGTGTATATGTGCCACATTTTCTTAATCCAGTCATATCATTGATGGACATTTGGGTTGGTTCCAAGTCTTTGCTATTGTGAATAGTGCTGTAATAAACATACGTGTGCATGTGTCTTTATAGTAGCATGACTTATAATCCTTTGGGTATATACCCAGTAATGGGATTGCTGGGTCA
>NW_016806031.1:1231312-1232665 GCF_001698545.2 Rhinopithecus bieti
GGTTTCATAAAATGAGTTAGAGAGGATTCCCTCTTTTTCTGTTGATTGGAATAGTTTCAGAAGGAATGGTACCAGCTCCTCTTTGTACCTCTGGTAGGATTTGACTATGAATCCGTCTGGTCCTGGACTTCTTTTGGTTGGTAGGCTATTAATTATTGCCTTAATTTCAGAGCCTGTTATTGGTCTATTCAACTTCTTCCTATTTTAGTCCTGGGAGGGTATATGTGGCCAGGAAATATCCATTTCTTCTAGATTTTCTAGTTTATTTGCGTAGAGGTGTTTATAGTATTATCTGATGGTAGTTTGTGTATCTGTGGGATCGTTGGTGATATCCCCTTTATCATTTTTTATTGTGTCTATTTGATTCTTCTCTCTTTTCTTCTTTATTAGTGTTGCTAGTGGACTATCAATTTTGTTGATCTTTTCAAAAAACAGCTCCTAGATTCATTGATTTTTTGAAGGATTTTTTGTGTCTCTATCTTCAGTTCTGCTCTGATTTAGTTATTTGTTGTCTTCTGCTACCTTTTGAATGTGTTTGCTCTTGCTTCTCTAGTTCTTTTAATTGTGATGTTAGGGTGTCAATTTTAGATCTTTCCTGCTTTTTCTTGTGGGCATTTAGTGCTATAAATTTCCCTCTACACACTGCTTTAAATGTGTCCCAGAGATTCTGGTACATTGTATCTTTGTTCTCATTGGTTTCAAATAACTTATTTATTTCTGCCTTTATTTCATTATTTACCCAGTAGTCATTCAGGAGCAGGTTGTTCAGTTTCCATGTAGTTGTGCACTTTTGAGTGAGTTTCTTAGTCCTGAGTTCTAATTTGATTGCACTGTGGTCTGAGAGACAGTTTATTGTGATTTCTATTCTTTTACATTTGCTGAGGAGTGCTTTACTTCCAACTATGTAGTCAATTTTGGAATAGGTGTGAGGTGGTGCTGAGAAGAATGTATATTCTGTTGATTTGGGGTGGAGAGTTCTGTAGTTGTCTATTAGGTCAGCTTGCTGCAGAGCTGAGTTCAAGTCCTGGATATCGTTGTTAACCTTCTGTCTCGTTGATCTGTCTAATATTGACAGTGGGGTGTTAAAGTCTCCCATTATTACTGTGTGGGTGTCTAAGTCTCTTTGTATGTCTCTAAGGACTTGCTTTATGAATCTGGGTGCTCCTGTATTGGGTCCTCACATCTTTTATTTTTGTTTCATGCGGGTTGTTTCTGTGATATTTGGGGGATAGATATTTGTAAATACTATGTTTTGTGGGTTGTAATTTTAGCATTAAATTTTTTGTCATATTTAACGCTTTTGACTTGAATTCCACTTTGTTTGATATCAGGATTTTTATCCCAGCTCATTTA
>NW_016806031.1:1233197-1315674 GCF_001698545.2 Rhinopithecus bieti
ATTAGATTTTTTCAATTCAGTTAATGCCACAATTCATAATTCAGGCTACCCTTTTACATTTAATAGGTTATACAATAAATATTTGTTAAATAAATGAAGAGAGGAAGGAATAAAAGATTGTGTAGGATGGGATGGGCTGAGAAACCAGTTGGCAGGTAGGATAGTGTTCTAATGGATGGATTTTATATATATATTTATACATATATAATTTATATATAATATATTTATATATTATATATAATTATATAAATATTATATATTATTTATATATATATATAGTGAAATGAGGAGGTTGTTTAACCTTTACAATGATTGATTATTACAGTCAGGGTTTCCAGATGGCCAGAAGATTGGTTAAAAGTGATCATCTGGACGGTCACAGTGGCTCATGCCTGTAATCCCAGCACTTCGGGAGGCGGAGGCGGGCAGGTAACTTGAGGCCAGGAGTTCAAGACTAGCTTGGGCAACATGGCAAAATCCCATCTCTACTAAAAATACAAAAGTCAGCCAGGTGCCTGTAATCCCAGCTATTCGGGAGGCTAAGGCAGGAGAATCGCTTGAACCCAGGAGGCAGAGGTTGCAGTGAGCTGAGATCGTACCACTGCACTCCAGCTTGGGCGACAGACTGAGACCCTGTCTTTAAAAAAAAAAAAAAAAAAAAAGAGCATCTTACAGCATTTTGGAAGGCTATGTCAGTTTTGCTTATGATTATCAGGGACATTTACTAAAAATAACCTAAGTTTCACTGGCACAGCATAACTAGCTTTGTTTGCTCAGGGACTTCTCAAGCCTCGTCTCTTATTTTATTTCATTTTATTTTATTTAACACAAGTAAAGGTCATTAGTGCCAGGCGTATGAAGTGGAACTGTATAATACAAGATTATGCCACAAAAGTAGTAGCGCTAACAAGCACAGCTTTGTGCTTCCAGCCCAGTCCTTTCTCTGTGATACCATATTTGCACCAGCAGAATATATGTTTCCTTTTTTTAAAGGACTTTGTGATATTTGTTTCTAAATTATTTTATTTTAAATTAAAGATATCCTGAGGAACAAAAGAAGGTTGCTGATGAGACACATTATATGTAAGGAAGAATTTGATGGTATTTTCACCAGAAAAACCCTTAAGCTAATTTCCCAAACTTAATTAATCAGATCACAAAACCATTAACTTTTTCTCTTTGTACCAAAGCCTTTCATTACAAATGGGACTGTACAGATAGCTCTTTTCTTATCAACAAGGTAGAATTTAAATTTTATTTCTTAAAGACCTCTACTGCAAAAGACAATTACATCCTCAGCTCTAATCAATGTCCAACTAGGTTAAAAAAACTGCTAGAATATTAATAAAAGTTAGAAAATTAATTACAAACTCCATAGCTATTGAAGAACAGTACAGTTTCCTCTAAAGTGGAAAGCATATTTAAATTTAAACATGCAGTGTCTATTTTTAATAAAATGGAGATGGGATTTTATTCACCACTATGCCTTTGCTCAAATAGTTTCCTTTACCTGGAGATCCCTGTTCTTCCTTCAACAGGGAAGCATGAACTCTTTCTTTTTTGTTTTTTGCGACAGAGTCTCACTCTGTCGCCCAGACTGGAGTGCAGTGGCCTGATCTCAGCTCATTGCAACCTCCACCTTCCGGGGTCAAGCAATTCTCCTGCCTCAGCCTCCCCAGTAGCTGGGACTACAGGCACACGCTGCCACGCCCAGCTAATTTTTATATTTTCAGTAGAAACAGGGTTTCACCGTGTTGCCCAGGTTGGTCGCGAATTCCTGAGCTCAGGCAATCTGCCCGCCTCGGCTTCCCAAAGTGCTGAGATTACAGGGGTGAGCCACCGCGCCCAGCAGGAAGCATGAACTCTTTCTTCCAAGTCAGTTGAGGCATCGCGTCTCTGGACGCTGCTCTTAGCCTGGATGGATGGACCATGAATTCCTAGTCAAGACTCTCTCATGCTTGCATCCTAATACTTAGCAAATTGTCCTGAAACCAGGCTTACATGCTTTTCTTTTTAGTGAACCGCAGAATCCTCTGCGCTGTGAGCTATATCTCACTCATTTGCACATTGTCAATGCTTAGCACAGAACCTTGTACATAAAAAGCATGCAATAGATTTGTACTGAATGGAACCATTCACTTTCCTGCATTTTATTTGATTAGAGTAACAATTTATGTGTATTTGCTGCACAGACTTACTATGAAACTAAACTTATTTGTTGAATATTTTATCGATGTAATAACTACAGAAAAAAAATTGTCACTTAGTTTAACCCCTTATACTTAATAAGGCCTCCTAGAATTGTAAGATGAACCTCTAGTGAGCAAAACAATGAACTCTTACTGGATTAATTATTCCAATTATTTCTCAATTTTAAAGTCAGATAACTTGGTAGTCACCATTAAATGCAAATCGGTGTTTATATAATAAAAACACAGGCATATCAGTGACCCAGAAGAGATAAACAGGAACTCTGAGTCTCAGATTAGGGAAAATAACATACAAATACCAAAAAATAAAGTGAAGCTTTTTTTTAAAAAAAGGGGATATAACGTAGAGAAAAAAGTCAACTTTATAACCGGCACTCTTGCCAAAAATATTTATTTATTTAAATAAAGACTCACTGGAGGGTTTTAAATACAAATTAATAAAATTAAGAACACTTGGATGAGCATGTCCAAAACTGATCAATGCATCAATAGAAAGGCTTTACTTAATTTCTACCAGGTATCCAAAAATTTTTTTGAGAACTGTTAGGGTCAGAGGGACACACACAAAAAAATTATAAGATATGACTTCTTTTCTCAACTTCCTTTTTTTTTTTTTTAGTCTCGCTCTGTCGCCCAGGCTGGACTGCAGTGGTACGATCTCGGCTTGCTTCAGCCTCCACCTTCCGGGTTCCAGCAATTCTTCTGCCTCAGCCTCCTAGGTAGCTGGGATTATAGGCACGCACCACCATGCCCATCTAATTTTTGTATTTTTAGTAGAAATGGGGTTTCTCCATGTTGGCCAGGCTGGTCTCAAACTCCTGACCTCAGGTGATCCGTTCGCCTTGGCCTGGCAAACTGCTAGGACTACTGGTGTGAGCCACCATGTCCAGCCTCAACTTACTTTTACAGATAAGAATATAGGCTGGGCGTGGTGGTTCACACCTGTGATCCTAGCACTTTGGGAGGCCGAGGTGGGCCGATCACCTGAGGTCAGGAGTTTGACACCAACCTTGCCAACATGGTAAAATCCCATTTCTACTAAAAATACAAAATTAGCCGGGTGTGGTGGCAAATGCCTATAATCCCAGCTACTCTGGAGGCTGAGGCAGGAGAATCACTTGAACTTGGGAAGCGGACGTTGCAGCCAGCAGAGATCGTGCCATTGTACTCCAGCCTGGGTGACACGAGCGAAACTCTGTCTCAAAAAAAAAAAAAGGAATATAAAGCTAACATAAACAAATTGGGGAACTCATAGTTTCTTAAGTAGATGATGAAGGCTGTACTCTAGGGAGATTAATCCATGAGGCCTGGGTTAGAAAGTTTGGAAGCATCAAAGAGGAATTGGGGAACACATATGATGAGTGCCGGGGGTTGGTGTGTAGCTGAGTGAGTGGGAGGGGTGACCTCACCCTCATGTCTGGATGGCACAGGGTGAGTGAGCACCCACAGAACACCTGCTGAGTAGATGAAAGAGCTGGAAGGCAATGGGTCTAGAGCTCAGGTGAAGGGCGTAAGCTTGGATACAAAAGTGACACAGAAGGCATGGCAAAGTCAAAAATTTTTTAGGGGAAGGGCTAAAACAGGAAGGTGTTCTTCCACAGTGAAGTTTGTTTTTCCTGTGGAGTAGAGGGTGAGCAGCTCTTCTGAGAATAATGGCAGAGAAAAAATTCAGGATATGACTCATCTTCTAGGCTAACTTTGACCATTAAAGTGAGACATTTGTAAGATGGTTTTTCACAAATCTCACATTTCGGAATGTAAGATTCTAAGGGGTTCATAACCAAAAGAATACAAATCTAACCATGAATAGGAGAACCATATTATTTTGGGCAAGTATTTAAAAATCTTAAAGAAGAAACTCTTAAATAAAATGTATTTATACATATATTGATATAGGTTAACATATGTTTGCCATAAATTAATTTTAATAATGTAATAAATTTAGACTTAAAAGTTGCAAAGTTTAATTACAGAATCAATCAGTACCACTAATGCTAACAAATACCAAATCTTTAGGTACTTGGTCTTGTTGGGTTGACATGGCATGTGTAAAAATAGAGATTTTGACGCTGCTTGTAGTGAACAATTTATAATAAACTGTTTTAATTAATTCTTCAGGTCCCAAAATGGTAGAAGTCCAGAGTCAACAGTTTCAGATCAACTCCAACGACGGCAAGCCACTGTTTACTGTAGATGAGAAGGAAGTTGTGGTTGGTACAGATAAACTTCGAGTAACTGGTATGTACTAACTCGAGAAAAACACAACATTCCATGGAGTACACATCTGCACAAAGACATTGTACTATTGACAAGCTTATGTGGAATCTTTCAAGCAGATAAGAGAGCTTGAATGTGTTGCATTTTCTCCATTGCATCTCTCCTGATGCTCTCCTAGAAGAACAAAATCCTTCCTGCAGATCTTGGCCCACCGTTCTTCCGCCACACTTTTACCCTTCGTCTCTTTCTTTCTTTCGTTCGTTCGTTCGTTCGTTCGTTCATTCTTCCTTTCTTTCTTTCCTTCGTTCTCTCTCTTTCTTTCCTTCGTTCTCTCTCTTTCTCTCTCTCTCTCTTTCTCTCTTTCTCTCCTTTCTTTTTCTTTTTTTTAGACAGAGTCTCGCTCTGTTGCCCAGGCTAGAATGCAGTAGCACAATCTTGGCTCACTGCAACCTCCTCCTCCTGGGTTCAAGCGATTTTCCTTCCTCAGCCTCCTGAGTAGCTGGGACTACAGGCACCCACCATCACGCCTGGCTAATTTTTGTATTTTTAATAGAGGCAGGGTTTCTCCGTGTTGGCCAGGCTGGTCTCAAACTCCTGACCTCAAATGATTCACCCACCTTGGCCTCCCAAAGTGCTGGGATTACAGGTGTGAGCCACAGCGCCCTGCCACCCTTTGTCTTTTTCTAACTGGAGTAACCCACAGACTTATCAAATGTCACTGTTATCTGTGCAGTTCAAGTATCTTTCCCAAGTTTCTTTTATTCTCATCATATCATGTAGTTGAATTCCTCATATTTCTACAAAAAAAAAAGTTCTCTTTTTGAACTAAAAGTTGAATACCGGTCTCATAGGACTCATTTTTAAGACTGAGAAGAGACCATTTTATTAAAAAAATTTTTTGGAACACACTCTAAATTCACTTGCTAAAGACTAGAAGACATAAGCAGACACTTGTTAAATCTATCCCAGTGTCTTTCTGTACTACTGTGAAAACCAGTAGCGATGTTAGTGTCTCACACAATCCTATCAATTCTCCCAAATGAAAAACAAACAGCATTTCCTGGCCAAGGAAGTAGACTCCACCCTATTACCGGCCCTAACAAACTACAACGATCATAACCTAATGCTGCGCACTCTAAGACAGTCATGGATCTGGTTTTGTTACTAAAATGAAAGACACTAGAGCATTTAGTTAAAGGAAATTGGTCATTGTCCAACAAAGCACCTTGAGCATCAGAAATGCACTGTTGCGTCCGATAGAGAATATGGGCTGGGTAGACCTGGATTCAGTTCCTACCTCTGCGATTACTAGCTGCATAATTTCAAGTAAGTTAATTTTTGTTTTCTGTTTCCTGACTTCTAAAAGTGAGTTGATAATGTCAACTGGACTGTCATTGCTGGGTTAAGTGGATGAAGTATGCAAAGGACAGCAGAGTTCTTGGTAGAGTACCATTGCACTGCAGGGCAGTAAAATCTGCAGGGAAAACAGTCTAACAGCTTAGATCGCTTCAAACCCAAGCCTTCCTACACAGAGAATCCGTAAAATGAACTTTTCCTTAGCCCAGGGCTCGTTCTGGGCCATGACATCAATTAGAGGAACAGGTGAGAAAAATTGATAAGCAACTGTATTATTTATTACCTGTATGCATGCATCAGAACCATCCAGAGGGCTTGTTTAAAATATACTGCTGGGGGCCAGGCACAATGGTTCACACCTGTAATCCCAGCACTTTGGGAGGCTGAGGTAGGTGGATCACTTGAGCCCATGAGTTTAAGACCAGCCTGAACAACATGGCGAAACCCCACCTCTACAAAAGAAAAAATACAAAAATTAGCCAGGCGCAGTGGTGCGTGCCTGTGGTCCCAGCTACTCGGGAGGCTGAGGTGGGAGAATCACCTGAGCCTGGGAGGCAGAGGTTGCAGTGAGCTGAGATTGAGCCACTGCACTCCAGCCTGGGTGACAGAGTGAAACCATGTCTCAATAATAATAATAATAATAATAATAATAATAATGATAAAAAATAATGATAATAGTGCTGGCCCTCATCCCCAGAGCTTCTGATTCAGCAGGTCTGGAATGTGACTTGAGAATCTGTGTTTCTAGGAAGTCCCCAGGTGCTGCTGATGCCACAGCTCTGGGGACCACACTTTGAGAACCACTGCCCTGGACTAACGTGAATCAGCAGGAGAAACAACAGGTCAGCAACGTGTCGACGCTCTCTGTAGAACAGCAGTCCCCAACCATTTTGGCACCAGGGACTGGTTTCATGGAAGAAAATGTTTTCACAGTGTGGGAGATGGTTTTGGGATGAAACGACTCCACCTCAGATCATCAGGTATTAGATTCTCATCAGGAGCACGCAACCTAGATCCCTCACACGTACAGTTCACAGCAGGGTTCACCCTCCTATGAGAATCTCATGCCTCCACTGATCTGATAGGAGGCGGAGCTCAGGCAGTAATGCTCGCTGGCCCGCTGCTCACCTCCTGCTGTGAGACCCAGTTCCTAACAGGCCACAGACCAGGACCCATCTATGGCCCAGGGATCTAGAGTCCCTGCTCTAGAACATGCATTCAAGCTGTCCTTTTAAAAGACAAGTTATAATCTTCTCTTTCATAATTGTTTTTGCCTGAGGCACAGTTGTCTCCCAAATTCCTCCTCTGCAGTGCAGCTAACTAAGCAAAATATACCCCACCTCTAATGACTCTACGCTTTCCTTGTTATTTTGGTGTTGCAAACATTTCTAGTTCTTATTGCCAGAAACACCATGAACTGAGAGTGTACAAACGGTATAATTTTGAGCAAACCATAATTCTTCTCAATTTTCCAATATGTTATTGGCTTCCTTACGTTTTGTGATTAAAGAAACTAAGAGATTCCACAGTTTTCATGTTTCCCTTCTTGTTTAGTTTCTATCCAAGGTCTGACTCTCTAACCATTGTCTACGGCAGGCTTTGTCAGTCTTAACACTGGTTGTTTTTTTTAAACTTTAAGTTCACGGGTACAAGTGTAGGTTTATTACATAGGTAACTTGTGTCATGGGGGTTTGTTGTACAGAGTATTTCATCACCCAGGTATTAACCCAGGTTATTAGTTATTTTTGCTGTTCCTCTCCCTCCTCCCATCCTCCACCCTCCAATAGGCCTCAGTGTCTGTTGTTCTCCTCTATGTGTCCACATGTTCTCATCATTTAGCTCCCACTTATAGGTGAGAACATGCAGAATTTGGTTTTCTGTTCCTGTCTTAGTTTGCTAAGGATAATAGTCTCCAGCTCCATCCATGTCCCTAGAAGGGCGTGCATGATCACATTCTTTTTAATGACTGCATAGTATTCCACATTTTCTTTATCCAGTCTGTCACTGATGGGCATTTAGGGTGATTCTATGTCTTTGCTATTGAACCTTAGCATTGTTAACATCTTGGGCTGGATAATGTTTTTGGTGGAGATTGGGGGAGACTGTCCTGTGCATTGCGGGACGTTTAGCAGCATCCTTAGCCATTTAGTAGCATCCTTAGCCTCACTAGGTGCTAGTAGCATTCCCACCCCACCAGTTGTGACAACCAAAAATCTCTCCCAACATGGCCAAAGTTCCCCATTATTGGGGGAGGGGGAGTAAAATCACCCCCAATTTAGAAGCACTTAAATTTATACTGTTTCTCTGGAATTAGCATTTGCTGTGTGTCAGTGACTAACCTAAAAGCCTCCAGTACAAAATAATTCAGACATGCTTCCTTTTACATGATGCTTATGCTTTGGCTGGGGAGGTGGAAACATAAATTAATTTGTTGGATACAATCAGCTAAGAACACTAAAAGATGTTTGAGCAAAAGCCTACAGGAGCAGCCCGGAGAAAAGGATTCATTCTGCCGGGTATGACGCGTGGAAAGAGAGGCAGGATAGGTCAGCAATGATTTCTCCAGGAAAGAGGCATTTGAGCTGGTCCTAGAAAGATGGGTAGGAGTTTATCAGGAAGAAAACATAATGATTAGCATTCTACACAGACTGTACTCATGAACAGATATTAATGGACAATTGCTGAAAGTAACAATGGGTAACTTTTTTTTATACTTCAAGTTCTGGGATATTTGTGCAGAACGTGCAGGTTTGTTACATAGGTATACACATACCATGGTGGTTTGCAGCACCCATCAACCCGTCATCTACATTAGGTGTTTCTCCTAATGCTATCCCTTTCCTAGCCCCCCACTCCCCAACAGGCCCCAGTGTGTGATATTCCCCTCCCCGTGTCCATGTGTTCTCATTGTCCAACTCCCACTAATGAGTGAGAACATGCAGTGTCTGGTTTTCTGTTCCTGTGTTAGTTTGCTGAGACATGATTGTTCCAGCTCTCCATGTTCCCTGCAAAGGACATGAACTCATCTTTTATATATGGCGTGTATAGTTTCCATCGGGGTGTATATGGTCAAATTTTCTACTTATCAGTCATATCATTGATTGGCATTTGGGTGATCAAGTCTTTGCTTGCTATTGTGAATAGTTGCCAAGTAAACATACATGTGATGGGTCTTTGATGTCAGAATTGGATTTGATAATCCTTTGCGGTTGTACATCAGGATGGGGATGGCTGCGGTCAAGAATGGTTATTTCTGGTTCTGGTTCCTGAGGAATTGGCACACTTCTTTCACAATGGTTGAACTAATTTACATCCACCAACAGTGTTAAAAGTAATTCCTATTTCTCCCACTCCTCTCAGCACTGTTGTTTCCTGGGACTTCTTAATAATCACATTCTACTGTGTGAGATGGTATCATCATGTTTTTGTTTGTTTGGTTTTTTTTTTTTTTTAGTTGCATTCTAGTGTGGTTATAATTGTATGTGTTTTTAGTTTGGCTGGCTGATAAATGTCTTCTTTTGAGAAGATGTCTGTTCATACTCTTTGCCACTTTTTGATGGGGTTGTTTTTCTCTGTAAATTATGTTTAAGTTCCTTTGTAGATTTGGATATGACCCCTTTGTTATAAATCTACTTGGATTGACTCCAAGTAGCCTTTGGAGTTTCTCAGGTCAGCAAAAGCAACAGCAGTTGACAGCCGAGGAAAGAGCAGTGGTACGAAAAGAGACAGGCGGCCTCACTCTGAGGACTGGAAAGAAAACCCAATTCTTTGTTTCTTTTCTTCGCTCTCATCCCTTGCACAGCAGCCCATAGCTCTGATGAAAGGGGAAAATAAAGTGGCTCTCTCCTTAAGACGGTGCACTCGAAACTCCTGGCTGCACCAAGTCCTAATCCTGACTCGAATTGCCATTCTTTGAGTAATTAAGACAATTGCTATTGCTTTTGTTTTAATGACTCAAATAAGCTAAAACCTCTCTTTAATTCTTAAACAGCTTCCATTTAGACTTTAGTCAACTAAGCTACTGAATAATAGTTTTTAAGTGAAATTTGTGGAAGCGTTTACACAATTTCACCAGTTCAGTCTGAAATCGATTTAGGCCTTTGAGCAGGCTCATCTTCCTCCCCCACAAAATTAGCCACCAAGTGGCCAAAGTTAACGTTGCTTTTATTAACCCAAATTACAGGACATACCATTGGAATAACATCACAATGTTGTCTTCAAAAAACTATTCTACACCCATTGCCAGAACTGACTTCTGGCAGATGACAAATTGTTAGTTTGGCCACCGTAAGTGTATTTTAGCTCCCTGGCAACAATTTGCTAGGCTCGGTCCATTTCCCAATATTATCTTTAAAAACAGAGTTATTTAATAGTATCCATTTCCCACCATTAATGAGAAAAAGTAAGATCTAGCAACAGTCCCATTTCTTCATGCCTTCTGTGCAGCTAAGCAAGATCACATAAAGTCAAAAGTGATAGTGTAGAAATGCTAGAGTCACCCATAATTATAGCCAGTGACAAAAATGGACCTGGAGAACGTATTCAGCAACTGAAGAAGTGAAAATAAACAAGGATGTTAAGTCGAAAAAGACGTGAAGACAGATATCTGGAAGGTGATTTTAGGAGCACCATATCCTTCAAACGCATACCCAAGGGCACAGAACACTGGCTGATGCAGCACTGCACGCAGCGGTCAATGCTGTGCTGCAGTCAGTGGTATTTCAGCTGAAAGGAGTAAGAGTCCCAAATAAAACAGGCTTAAACTGCAAGGACATATATTATCTCACATAGGAAGGCTGGGGAAAGGGTAACCCCAGGTTGTTGATTAATTTAGTAGCCAAGTAATATTTCTCTACGTTTTCTTCTCTGCAAGTATGTTGGTATTTCCCTTTTTGGTTGCAAAATGATTCCATCAATTGCAGACATCACTTGCCGCCGCAAAGACTTCTCTCAACATCTATCTCTAAGAGGGCCTCAGTGATTTGGCATCTTAAGTTACTCTCCCAGCTGAAATTTTTCTCATATTAAATTATTTGAATTTCTTTTGTATGTGGCATTTGGCTGGATTTATTTTTTGTAACGTAATTTATTTTGATTTTTAATGTGGAATTTAAAACATTCACATTCATTGTGATAACTGCTGTGTTTGGCTTATCTATGCCATATTATTCCATGATTTTTATTTTTAATCTTACCAGGTTTGAGTCTGAAAAAAGCCTGGTGTAAAGGGAGATAGAGTGGGACCAGATTATGCAGGGATTTGCTGGCCATTATAAGAAGTTAGGATTTGTTTTAATTCAATGGGGAGGCATTGAATTGTTTTGAACAGGGTACTCCTTGATTCATTATACATCTTAAGATCAATCCAACCATTACAAGGGAGGTTGGAGGAAAGAATGGAAGCAGTAAGACCAGTTAGGAGGATGTCAATTGTAGTATAGGTAATCAGTGAAGGTGACCTGGATTGGGTGGTAGCAATGGTCAGAGAGGGAAGTGAATTACTCCAATTTAAGATCTGACAGCTACAGGCTTGCCCATGAATCGGATGTACAGCAGGCATCCAAGAGGACACTCAAAGATAATATTTGTTTTGGGTGATGGCATTACTCTCTGGGTAATGGAGAGGCCTGAGGAGGAAGAGAGTTCGTTTGCAGGGCAGGCAGCATCAACAGTTAATATTTTAGACACGTAAACTGAAGATCATCTGGGAAAACTGCCAAGTGCATATGTCATGTTAGCTATTGGGCATGTGAGTTAGCTACTGCTCAGAGCAGAAGTCTAGACTAGAGATAAATGTGGGCGTCATCAACCAACTGAGCTCTGAAAAATGCCAATGGTAGAGGCCAAATAAAGGCAGAGCAGCCACCAAAGGAGAATAAGGGACAGGCAATGCGGTGGGAGAGATATTACAATAATCATTTTTCTGGTGTCAAGAGAGACTATTTTCTCAGAATTTGGACCCAGGAGAGATGACTGAAATTGTCATTGGATTTATTATTATGGAAGTTATTGCAATCTTAAGGAGAGCATTTTTCATTGGAGTAATAAAGGCAAAAGGCAGGTTGAAGTGATTACAAAGTGAATGGGAGGCAGTAGAGGCAATATGTGGGGACATTAAGCGGAAGTTTGCCTGAAGAAGAGAAATGGAATTTTTTTGACATCACTTGAAAAGCCCATATCAGTCCATAACTGCTCGATGAATGCGTAGAATGAATCTTAACAAATAGTTATCAGTGTTGATACAAAAATGAATGCATGTCTGAGATACATAATATATTACTGTTTGAACAGAAGTATTAATATTGAATTCTATGTATTTCTATAACTGAAGGAACCTAGAAACAACAGTATGTTGCAAAGAATGTAGCAACTTTGAGTAATTTGCCATTCAGTTGCTGAGCTCTGTCCAAGAGTGTCATGATTGCTGGGCTCTGTACCTTGAACTTTCCAACTACCTTCATGACCATCTCAATCCATCTTGCACCACAGTCTTACTATGGATCTTCATGTGAGCATCATTCATCATACAATGCTCTAGGATCCAGAAGGGAAGAATGATGTTGAGTACTACTGCTTCACAGTAGAAACGGACATGTCTAATCTCAATGACATGTCCATGTCTAATCTCAATGACATATTCTAAAAATAAAAAAGTTAACATTATTAGACTAGGCTTTCCTTTATTTTCCTTTTTATTTGTACTTTCCTATATAAATAATGCATATTATACAGGGTCATTTTAATGCATGATTTATATAATGATATTTTATAGTAGAACATTTTTCCTGTCTAAAATTTTAGATTATAGGACTTTAAATAATGTTTTATTTTCCACAAAGAAGAGGTATTACACCAATTATATTTCTTATATCATCTTGGTTGTGAAATTTAAATGAATGCAAACATAAAGAAAATGCAATTAAATTGAAGATCAACAACCATTTCCTGAGAATCATTTTATGAAACCATTTAGGAAAATTCATTTTATTATATGCAAATAGGTTCCGAGGAGTATTTAACTTTGAGGCTGAATAGTAATGATATAATCAAGAGCATGTAATTTGGGCATTTATCATTTCAATGTAGAGAAACTGCTGCTCTTATTTAAAGATAACACATATCAGTTTATAGATTTTCTATCTCCCTATAAGTACATTACCATAATCGTATGTCAATATAATATCACTAATTATAGTTACATTAGAAGGTAAGTAATTGGCACGCATTTAAAAACTAATTACCGAGTTTTACTACCCTGGAAAATAGTGCCACTGAAACTCTTTGAATAAATTCAGCTATTGGGAAAGACAATTGAAGCTGCTGTGAAAGTTGATTGTATGAATTGGGTCATGTTGTCATACCCAAGCAAATTGAGGGGCTGGGGGGAAAGCACTCAGGGCACGTAGCACCTTTTTCAAGAACTGAATTTTCCTCAAGCCTAGCCGCTGAAATGGCCTGCTGTCACCCTAAGACCGGTGTTACCTAGTAAATGCTGAAACGACCTGCCATGACACCAACAGGTGTTCTACCTGCTGCCCTCACTCACCAATCAGAGCTTGCCAGCTCCCAGAAGCTTCTCTAGTGCCAGTGAGCCTTCTTTCAAAACAATACATAACATTTCTTTCTTTTTTTTTTTTGAGATGGAGTCTCACTTTCTTGCCCAGGCTAGAGTGCTCACCGCAACCTCCACCTCCCAGGTTCAAATGATTCTCATGCCTCAGCCTCCCGAATAGCTGGGATTACAGGAGTGCGCCACCACACCTGGCTAATTTTTGTATTTTTAGTAGAAACGGGGTTTGATCATGTTGGCCAGGCTGGTTTCGAACTCCTGACCTCAAGTGATCTGCCCGCCTTGGCCTCCCGAAGTGCTGGGATTACCGACGTGAGCCACTGCACCTGCCCACATTTCTCTTTCTAATAAAACTCCCAACTTTTTCTTTGTTCTTTGGAGATACGCCCCAAATTGCAGTTCTGTGATTCCCCCAAAAATCATTTAATTTAGAGATTTATCTCTGTATTTATTTTGACCCAACACTGTGCTCAAATAAAAATTGCCTATGAAAGTGGAATAGATTGCAGTCTCTAGTTTTGTTTTACAAGGGTATGTGTTATAGAAAGTAAAATGTGTTGCTTTTTTCTCATTCATAATATCATCTTGTTTATATAAAAATGGAGAAAATAATTACAGAAAATTTTATGCCCACATTCCTTTTGTTTCTATATCTTAGTTATGGAAAGAAATCATTATTTTTTGATGATTCATAAAGCTCATTCTAGGTTCGTGATAACAAAGCATTACTTGGGTTTCAAACAATGCTACATAAACCACAGTAAATATACTTACATAAAACTAAGCGTAGTTGTCTGCATGTCTTCTTGAGAATTGACTTGAGGTGTATTAAAATTTACATTTTCTTTTATATTTTGCAAATCAGAAGAAGCAAGGAGGAAAGAAAAGGATAAAATGAATACATATTATTTTACAGATTACTATGTTAAATTATTTTCCTCTGTATGCCAAGCAGGAAATGTTGTCAATACATCAACAAACCAGATATTATACTCTAAAATTTGACTGCACCATTCATTGTGGAAACGCCAGTGCTTGGTATAGCCTAACTTTACATAATGATCTCCATTATCATTTAGGTTTGCTTAAGTGGTATTTTAAGAAAATGTGACTTGTTACAGCATGTATGAGGATCTATTTATCATCTGAGTAGAATTTACATAAATTATAATTTTCATGAAACATTAACCTTCACTTATGTGTGTTCCTTTATTTCAGTTGATTATAGTTTTTATGTAAATCATCCTACTAAATCCGTTTGTAATTTTAAAATTTCGCTTTGTTCTGATTTAAGTCTGTTTTGCTTTTGTGCCACAAGCTATTATTTCTTGGATAAGGGCTTTTTTCCAGTGTGGGTTTTTATCATATCTTCATATTTAAATAAAATTACTAGGGAAGTAGTAATTATAATAACAAAGCTAATACAGCCAGTAATACTGTGAAGAAAATGTGAAGGTACTATGAACCATAGGACTGGCCGGGTGCGGTGGCTCGCGCCTATAATCCCAGCACTTTAGGAAGGCCGAGGCGGACAGATCACCGGAGGTCAGGTGTTTGAGACCAGACTGGCCAACATGGTGAAACCCTGTCTCTATTAAAAATACAAAATATTAGCTGGGTGTGGTGGTGGGCACGCATAGTCCCAGCTACTCAGGAGGCTGAGGCAGGAGAATTGCTTGAGCCTGGGAGGCGGAGATTGCAGTGAGCAGAGATCGTGCCACTGCACTCCAGCCTGAATGACAGAGTGAGACTCCATCTTAAAAGAAATAAAATAAAATAAAAAATTAGTAAGAGCTGCTCAAAAGATGTTTTGCCCAGGATGAGGATTTCTCAACACAGAGGCTGGGAAACTTTTACCCAGGCAATTTTTCTTCAGTGTCCAATATTGAAACTAGTACAAGAGTTGATTTCAAAATAAACATTTTAGTTGTTTCATTATAGAAGCTCCTCAACTTGCAGTGGCTTGCCTGCTACAAAGCCATGGCAAGTTGGGGACCCTCTGTATTTCCTAAAGAGGAAAGTGCACAGCCTAAGGATGAATCCTGAGATTCATGTGGAACCACAAGGGAGAGAAAAATGCTTTGCAAGTGGCAGCCACAGCCTCTTAAGCCAAGGGTAGGGCCTGAGCCAGGGGTGGGACCCTAGGCAGGGCAGGGCCCAAGATAGGCATGAGCAACCTGGGGAAGTCATGATGAGCATATATACGCAATGTGGTGCTTGGTGCTGCTTATATCTGTGAATATGCCCATGAAATTCAAGAGGATATAGATTTAAATATAATGTGAAAGATACGTTTGTATTCCATATAGAATTCGTTGCTTCCAGTGAATTGGATTATTTGTTTATTCCTGGACACTCAGCACATTTTCCTGCCCCTGGACTGCTGCTGTTTTTGAAATTCTTGCTCACAATCTCCATATGCTCATAGAAGTTTATTTATTTTAAGGTTCAGACCCACTTCACTTTCTTATATAGTCATCCCTGATACCTTAAAGTAATTCTTCCCCCTTGATGACCCTCCGGATAATTTTGTTGCACTTTGCTACTGGCACATTACTTTCTATCACATATTGTTATTTATGTATGAAAACCCCTATAGCATATAGATTAAATGTGTGGGCTCTGAATTCAAAATACAGCCTTGCCACTTCTCACCTGTGGAACCCTAGGCAAGTTAACCTTTCTCTTCCTCAGCTTCCTCATGGGTACAATGGGAAAATATTGCCTGCATTGTAGGGGTCTGATTGTTAAACAAGTTAGGATACATCGAAGAGCATGTCACTTTCACCTGTGTTTCTCTGCACCCCAGCTGACACAAGGCCTTGCATATAATTAGGTTCTCAGACTCATGAAACAACTGGGAACATACTGATTCCTAGGGATTAGAAGGTTCATTTTAAATATTTAAAGCTTGTAATTTTTCTGTAAATATCCTGAGTGCCTTAGAAACAAGTAACACAAGATACAATTTTTGCACATAAGATCTAGAGAATTAGTTAAATTATTATTACTTAAAATATATGGATGTATGCAACTTTCAGAAGGACTTTTTTTTCTTCTTTGATTTGAAGACTAATACTGCTTTCTAGTTTTAAAACAAGCCTGCTAATTTGTAATTGCTTTGAAAAACATATTTTGTTTATGGGAACATAATGAAATTGTGATAGCCTCAGTAAAGCGGGGAAGCAGTTGGGCCTATTTTTCCACCCGTAACTCAAACATCTGCAAAACTTCTGCAACAAAGAACAAAATCCATATGTTCTTTAATATCTAGGCTAAATGTTTATTTTGTCTGGTGCCACTTGTTTTACTTCTGCTCCTGATACATCTTTGTTTTTTGTTTAGGACCTGAAGGGGCTCTTTTCGAACATTCAGTGGAGACACCCCTTGTCAGAGCCGACCCATTTCAAGACCTTAGGTAAGAATTTTTGTTCAAATATTAACAACCTCTCCTGTAGAAGAGAAGGGGGTGTGTGCTAGAATAGTATGTTAGCAGTGACTACGACCTGTTTCTTATTTCATCCGTTGCCTTTATTTTCAAGACTTTCTGCTTATAACTAGATAGTATTTATTAAAATCCAAAGGAGGTCAAAAAGTCCTACTGACTCCACACTTGGTGCCTCTTCACAGCCTCCTCCTTCCTCCTGCTTCCTCCTCTCCAGTCTGCCTCTCACGCTGGTATCAAAATGAGTTTGCTAAATGCAAGCTGGTTTAAATGTTTCTTTGCTTCCACATCACATCAGCCATAGGAAAATCCTAAGTGCTCCACTGGGCACTCCCAGCCCTTCATAGTCTGGGCTGTGACCGGTGGGACCTCCTCCCCTACCCTGCCACCCAGACACGAGTGACTGCCATATCCTATCCTCGCCGACTGTCCCACACCATCCCCTTGTTCTTTTGCACTGACTGCTGCATCTTCCTGGGGTGCCCCTTCCCCGAGGAGACCTCATGAATCTCTGTTCACCCCTCAAGTGTTCATTGAGATGTTTCAGGTTTACGATTCATATATTTTACAAACCTATTCTTTTCCCCTGAAAAGGGTCAGCATAAGTTTCCTGAAGTGTTTTCAATTCTTAACACAAAGCGTGTGCATATATATATTATATTATCCATCTCTACACTATCTGCCAACAAGGCAAAACCTGTGAACCTTTTAGTGGAAAAGAAAGGTGCCCTATGTGGCTGTGAAATGTGCAAAAGGCACTCTTGAAAATGTCACTTTACTTTAAATTTGTAAAAGATATATGCACTATTAGTAGCAAAAATAACATTATAAAAACCTAGTGCATGATAAATCCATATTTGCAAAATAGTTGGAAACATTTGGTGTATCTCTGTTTTAATTCGTAGTAACATGCACACAACATAAAATTCACCATCTTAGCCATTTTTAGTGTACACTTCAGTAGTCTTAAGTACATTCATATTACTTCATAGTCATCACCACCATCCATCTCCAGAACTCTTTTTATCTCACAAAACTGAAACCCTGTATCCATTTAACAAGTCCCCACTCCCTGCTCCTGGTCGCCCCTGGCACTCACCATTCTACTTTCTGTCTCTGTGGATGTGACTAATCTGGGTGCCTCATATGAGTGAAATTATACAGTTTGTTTCCTTTTGTGCCTAGTTTATCAGACTTAGCATACTTTCCTCGCCCTTTGCTATGTCTGTACATTATATCCTGAATATGTAAAAATCACCCAGTTCCATACATAAATTCATTCTTTTTTACAGAATCTTTGTGTCTATGTGTATTTCATCTTACCACTAGGCTACTGAATGTCATTTACACCTAAAACTATTCATTCCAATAACATATCTGTATTTTATAACAAAACCAAATTATATTTTAAATGGTCTTAAAGTTCATGCTACCACTTAAAATCACATTTAGAATTTAAACTTGAAGTGAATGCAGGGCAATTAATCTATTTTAATAAATTATGTATAATAGGGAATACGAAGTACAGTAGGAATCCCAGCTTTACACAGACAAGCCTGTTGACCATGGCCAAACTAACCTTTCCAGACTATTTTTTCTCATATTAAACATTACTGATAGTAATCCCCACCTTAGAGTATTCTAGAAAAAATTTAATAAGATATTATGTTAAAAGCATTTTGTAAACTGGAAAGTCAAACACAGACAATCTTATTTTGTTTGGTTTTTCTTTGAGACAGAGTTTTGCTCTTGTTGCCTAAGCTGGAGTGCAAGGGAGCAATCTCAGCTCACTGCAACCTCTGCCTCACAGGTTCAAGCGATTCTCCTGCCTCAGCCTTCCGAGTAGCTGGCATTACGGGTGCCCACCACCACACCCGGCTACATTTTGTATTTTTAGTAGAGATGGGGTTTCACTATGTTGGCCAGGCTGGTCTCGAACTCCTGACCTCAGGTGATCCGCCCACCTTGGCCTCCCAAAGTGCTGGGATTATAGGCATGAGTCACCACGCCTGGTCGACAATCACTTTTTAAATTGTTATTATACAGCTGGGCATGGGCCTGTAATCCCAGCTACTCAGAAGGCTGAGGCACAAAAATTGCTTGAACCTGGGAGGCAGAGGTTGCAGTGAGCCAAGACCATACCACTGCACTTCAGCCTGGGTGACAGAGCCAGACTCCGTCTCAAAGAAAAAAAAAAAATTTGTTATTATGCTACACAGATATTCACACTAAATAATATAGGACAGGAAAAGCAGCATTTTTATATATTCAATGTCCAGTTAAATATTCATCAAAAGCAAATAGGAATTCAATTTATCTTATCCGCAAAGCAAACATTTGTAACATAAAAATAAATTGTGACTATAATTACATTATGACAAGGTTTGTTAATTTTGAAAATGGATCAAAAGATTAACATTAAAGAATTTTTGTAGAGAAGAAAACATTTTACTTTCCCAGGTTAGAAACATGATTCAAATCCGTGGAAATAATTCTATTAAAGCCATTTTGCAATTATAAAATAATATAGATTGTAGAAAACCAAAACACTTTTAAAGTAAACGTCAATTTTAAAAAGTATATAGATCTCAATTAAATAATTCATCTCATGTTATCCCATTAAGACATAAATCTTCTCACTGCATATACAGCGGGCTCTTACTGAAAAGAAACGGCACAAGAGTATTCTTTTGCTTTTAAAAGGCGGTACTGAGGGAGGATTGAGCAACTCGAGTGTTAAAACCAAGGCAATTGAAAAATAACAAAACTGCAAGGAAACGCTTGAGCAGTGTGCTGAGGATGGGAGGCGGGAACTAAATTCACTGAATGCTTTCGACCGCCAGGAACTGTGCTCAGTGCTGTCACAGAATTTGTTTCATTTAATTATGAAGTAATTGGCAATTTTATCCCCATTTTTAAAGGCAGAAACTCTGATCTAGATAGTTTCACCTTGTAAGTCACAAAACTAAAAAGGTAGCCACTCATAATCAAATCCAGCTTTGACTCCAGGGCCCGTGTACATCCAGTTTGCTGTCTCCACCACCCAGAGGATCCTCCAGTGATTGATTCTTTGATTTATGCCGAGATGCGTCTGACTGATTATATGATGGTCATATCTTCTTCTTCTGCAACTTCTTGCCATAAACTGTGTTTCACTTTTTATTTCTGGTTCCAGCAGCATTACTATTCCTGGTTTGATTACAGTAAAAAGATTCTGGAATATCCTAGTTGGCACTATATATAGTATATAATATATATAATTATATTATACTATTTTTTTTTTTTTTTTTTTTTTTTTTTGTGTTAGACGGAGTCTCACTCTGTCCCCAGGCTGGAGCGCAGTGGCATGATCTCGGCTCACTGCAAGCTCTGCCTCCCAAGTTCACGCCATTTTCCTGCCTCAGCCTCCCGAGTAGCTGGTACTACAGGCGCCACCACCACGCCCGGCTAATTTTTTGTATTTTTAGTAGAGACGGGGTTTCACCGTGTTAACCAGGATGGTCTCGATCTCCTGACCTCGTGATCCGCCCGCTTCAGCCTCCCAAAGTGCTGGGATTACAGGCGTGAGCCACCACGCCCGGCCTTAGGTTCACATTTCTTATGGCAAAATCATTTGCAAGGAAAGTATGAACGCTGACAAACTACCTTAAAGCAACCTTGCATTCACACATGATGTAATTCATTCTTTTTAAAAAATTCAGCAAAAGTGTATTAAAGTGTTTATGTGCCAGATATAAAAGGCATGGTCCTTGACCTCAATAAGTTTACAGTCTATTGAGAAAAGAAACATGCAAACAAGTTAGAACAGTATATTTAATTGCTATGATAAAAGTACAACTTCTATTGGAGGCATAGGCAAGTCAATATAATCTTCCCAGGGATGATAGCTGGGATGGTGCCGCAGAGAAGGGAGGGTTTGAATACTGTGTAACACCATAAGGATGTGATGTCAATTACATGAGTTATTATTTCCATGTTTGTTCATTTTACTTATCTAAGGAAGACACACATATACTACTGTGTGGTTGGAAACATTTGCCCCTGTTGCAAGCACTTGTAAATATGAAAGTTTACTTAGTAAGTGTTTATAAATACTAAGCTCAATTAGAAACCAAGAAAGGGTAATTCCCAGGTCCCAACACTAAAGAGGCAGCTCATGGTGAGAGTAAAGGAAGAGTTAAGCTAAGCTGCTCATAGAGAAATCAGGATACATAGAGACTAGGTGCTGGGACGTTAATGCTGATGTGGGACTGCGATTCCAAGCAATTCTTCAGTGTTCATGAAACACCCTGGCTGAGAAACCTCCAAAATCCTGGCCTCCGGTGAATCAGGTTATTTCACACAATATGCCCATCAGCCCAACGATGTCACAAGAAAGATTGCTATCTTAGGCCATGGGTTGAAAAATTACCCACAAGAAATCATGACGTGTAAGCCTTGCATGGCCGAGGTAGGAGAAGCAAACGTATACTACTTCGTGGTATAGGAACTCCAAGGTGGAAACTTAACAGTAAAAACTGCACCAATGTCTGTGAAACCCATAGAACCATTTGAAAACAGAGAGAAACTGCATTGAAGATGTTATCCCATCACGCATGACAGAAAGACACCTAAGGAAAACAGTCCCTGCTGAGGACTAGTTCACTAAAAAGAAGAGGAAGGCCGGGCGCGGTGGCTCACACCTGTAATCCCAGCACTTTGGGAGGCCGAGGCAGGTGGGTCACCTGAGGTCAGGAGTTTGAGACCAGCCTGGCCAACATGGTGAAACTCTGTCTCTACTAAAAACACAAAAATTAGCCAGGTGTAGTGGTGCACACCTGTAATCCCAGCTACTTGGGAGGCTGAGGCAGAAGAATTCGCTTGAACTCAGGAGGCAGAGGTTGCAGTGAGCCAAGATCACACCACTGCACTCCAGCCTGGGCAACAGAGCAAGACTCTATCTCAAAAAAAAAAAAAAAGAATCAATGAGAACACTACTTGATAATAAAAGGAAATATTTACCAAGTCAGTTTAGCAATGATGATCTTTTATGGTTTCAGTAACATAAATCATTTTGAAATAAAATTATTTTCATTACTTTTTAAAACGTATCTATGGAATCTAAGAAGCATGGAGATTTGATACCCACCGTAAAAGAACTGAAAACATACAAACAAGCTCTTCTTATGGAGTCAGAAAAGTTTTCTTTTTGCCCTTGACTTAATATTTCCAGTTCACTTACCCACAGTTTTTTCCTAATATACACTACTTAGTGATTGACAGTATTTCATTGATCACTGTATCCTATTTCTCCACAAGAGAGATATATATATAATTATATACATAATTACTTCTAGTGACTATAGAATTTTTAAAATTTCTTTCAGATAGAGTCATAATTTAAGGAGAAAACAAGTGACCAGAACAGTATAGCTGTAGTCACCCTACAGTGCTATAGCACACTAGAACTTGTTCTTCCTATGTAAGTTGTCATTTTGCATCTATTAGCCAGCCCCTCCCTATCCTCTCCTCCTCCCATTATTGTATATTTTCAAATAACTGAAAGAGAAAATTTCAGATGTTCGCAACATAAAGAAATGTAAGTGATGAATATGCCAATTACTCTGATATGATTACTACATATTGTATATATGTATCAAAATATCACACTGTACTCCATAAATAGGTACATTTATTACATATCAATTAAAATAAGTTTTAAAATGAAAAAATCAATATAATAAGATTTTGAGAGTAACAAAAGTAAAATTGTATAAAAGTACATCTCAATGAATGGTTGGAACTTTTTAGAAACTATTTGATAGATCTGCTAGTAAATATAACTTATTAATAGAGGAGTCAAGATTAGGCATCAATATCTTTCCTGTTTTTTAAGTAGATGTCTCAAGGAGCCTGTTCACATAAGTAAGTAGATATGAATCAAAAAGTTTTATTTTTTAAAAAGTCACTCAACGTTCTGAACTCTTCCCTAAATATACACCATTAAAAGTTATTTGTAATGACTGTCAGCAACAATTCATTAGGTCTTTCTTCAGTTTTTGTTGAAAGTAAAGAATTGGAAACTGTAACTGGCCAAATGATTACCTCTGTAATCACCGTAGCCACTCCATTTGTCCATTCTGTCACCAGTTTTTACATTTTCCCTTGCACATTACCCCTGCAAATATTTCTACCCCAGGGTAATATATCATAATCGATTCAGATTGAATGAGCATGTCTTTCCTTATGAAGTGGGAGAAGGAGACTGTTAAGAAAGATCTGGCAACAGTCCTCTTCTGCCCCGATGAAGTCAGTGGGACTGGATGTGCCCTCTCTGGTAACCAGAAGAACACTTGACAAATATATGAAACAACTGCTTTGAGACCCTGGATAACAGGAAGTGCAAAACAAGATAGAAACTACTGAGGTGAGCCCTACACTTGCCTGAGCTCTCTGCCCCCAGGCTTGTTCAGAATCAGGGCACAGGGAGGGGGAATCCAGTCAGTGCACGGGAATCTCTGGGAGTGGAGGAGAAAGAGATTCGAGAGTGGGGAGTCTGTGGGGCAGAGGACCAGAGAAGAGGGCATGTGCCGGGAAACAGCCCCAGAAATCGCATGCAGGTTCCCAGGTGTGCACGTATGAGAGGTTTTTCAACTACTCCCCTATATGTAAGCACCTGATTTATTTACAGTTCTCTTGTGCAGGTATTTTTTCATATTGTTGGAGATACAGCTTCATGATGAATTCCTGGAAGAGGAATCCGTGGGTGAAAAACATAAATGCTTATATTGTTTACTCAGATAATGCCAAATTCCCCTTCCAGTGACTTTCCGCTCCATTGGGGTGTGCCAGTTTGCACACTAGCATTGATACGATAAAACCTATTTTCCTTTCCCCATAGCTGCCAACACAATGTGTTTTAAAATATTTTAAATTTTGCCAATCTGATAGATTAGAAATTATATCTCAAAATGGTTTACATTTCTCTTAATATGAGTGGGGTGGAGCAACTTTTCATATGTTTGAAGGCCATTTTTATATTCCTTTCTGTGAATTATTTATCTTTTCTACTTTTAAAAAATATTTTCCTCTCAATTTTAAGACTTCTTTCAATATTGGGGTATGAGCCCTTCATCCCTGATATATGTTTTAAATAATTTTCCCAGCTTCAGTTGGTTTTGATTTATTGTACTTTATGCTGTGCAGACTTTTTAATGCTTACATACTCATGTTTATTAATCTTTTTATTGTATCTGAATTTTAAGTTTGAATTTAATATGTTTCTTGCATGGTTTTATCTTTTACGTTAGACCTCTGATCCACTCAGAGTTTATTATTGTGTGAGGTGTGATGTATAAGGTGTGAGGTCTGATTCTAATTTTATCTTTTCCAATTGGCCAACCAGATGTGCCAGCAACTAGATTATTTATTTAAAACTCTACTTTTTCCCCTATGATTTGAAATACAACCTTTACCACTAAATGTCCCTATGCACTTGGGGCTGTTCCTGCACTTGTTATTCTATTGCACCAGTTTCTCCATTCATGAGCCAGTACTGACTTTGTTAACTAAATAGGCTTTTTTTTTTTTTTTTTTTTTTTTTTTTTTTTTTTTTTTTTTTTTTTGAGATGGAGTCTTGCTCTATTGTCCAGGCTGGAGTGCAGTGGTGTGATCTCAGCTCATTGCAGTCTCTGCCTCTCAGGTTCAAGTGATGCTCCTGCCTCAGCCTCCTGAGTAACTGGGATTACAGGAGACTTCCACCATGCATAGCTAATTTTTTTTTTTTTTTTTTTTTGGGTAGAGACCAGGTTTCACCATGTTGGCCAGGCTGGTCTCGATCTCCTCGCCTCAGGTGATGCACCTGCCTCGGCCTGCCAAAGTGCTGGGATTACAGAGAAGATACTTTAATGTCTGGTAGGACTAGTTGTGCACACATGTGTGCACGTGCTCACACACACGCACGACTTTGTACATCATTGAACATTAGTCTGCCTATTCTTGCTTATGTATTTTTGCATATGAACTTGAGTATTAGCTTGTCTACTTCAAGAAAACTTATTTTTTATTAGGATTATATTAAGTTTATAAATTATCTTAGGGAAAACAGACAAATGACTGTGTTGAGTGATCTACCCAAGAACAAGGGGTGTCTTTCCGTTTGTTCAAAGCTACTTCTATACCTCTCAGGAGCATTGAGAAGTTTTCTTCATATATGTTTTCCACGTTTATTTGTTGCTGTTGTAAAGGAGGTTTATCATATCATCATGATTCCCTGTTACTGTTTTAGATATGAAGGCTATTGATTCCTGTGTGCTAATTTTATTTCCTTACTAAACCTTACTAAACCTTGTATTGTTCGCATCCATTTGATGATTGATTCACTGGGATTTTCCAGGTATACCGTCAGATCATTTGCAAATAGATATAGTTTTACACCTTATTTTGCAAGTATAATATCTAATCGATTTCTCTTGGCTAATGTCCTCAATGCAATGTGAGAAAGAAATGGAGAAAGTAAGCATCCCTGTCTTTTTCCAGTGAAAGTGGAAATGCCTCTGGTATTTCTCCATTAAGCAAAATGATGTGAATGTGTATTTTATAAAGAAAGCACATATCGATTTCTGTTTTGTGTTGAATAGGTATTGAAGTAATTACAGACGGTCTTTAGTAATTACAGAGATAGTCATGTATGTCTCTTAGATATATTAATATGGAGTATTACATTAATGGATTTTCTAATACTGAACCAATCTTGCATTCTGGGAATAAATCCTACTTTGGCCATGAAATATTATACACATAACTCATATTAGTCTGCATTTCTTTTTGGTCTTGCTCTGCTGTCTGCCCAGGCTGAAGTGTGGGAACAGAATCTCAGCTCACTGCAGCCTCCAGCTGTAGGTTTCAAGCGATTCTCTTACCTCAGCCTCCAAATAGCTAGGACTACAGGAATGCACTACAATAATAATAATTATTATTATACTATTTTGAGACAGGGTCTTGCTATGTTGCCCAATCTGGTCTTGAACTCCTGGCCTCAAGTGATCCTCCCACCTCACCTCCCAAAGTGCTGGGATTACAGGTGTCAGCCACTGTTCCTGGCTATGCTATGATTAAAAAGTTTAAGTAACCCTGTTACTCTTGGTTCAAGAATTAGGAAGTTTTTCCTCATTTTCAATGTTCTGGAATAATTTGTGGAGTATTGGGATGTTCTGGTCTTTAAAGGTTTGATAGAATTTTCCCTGGAACCATATGGGCCTGATGAAAATTTGAAAGACAGTGTTTTAATATTAATAGTTTATTTCTTCTTTTATGGAAAATTGTGTTTAAGCTTTCTACCTTTAATGGGAGTTGATTTTGGCCAACTGTATTTCCCTAGGAAATTATTCACTTAATCTAAGTATTCAACTGTATTTGTATAGTGGTCTGAAAATAGTCTCATAGGAATTTCAAAATTCCTGTTGTTTTCATGGTTTTATACCGCTCATTGATAAAAATCAATGTCTCCAAATACAAGTGAAGCACTGAAGTGATCTAACACTGTGCGCAATCACATTCTTAGTTCCAAGTATGTATATTTTATTCATCACAAGTTAATATCTTAAGTTTTCTTAACTTGAACAATGAAAACAATTTATTCCTTCCGGTAACTGACAACTTATGGTGTGGCTTATTTTCCTTAATTCTAGCAATTCCAAGAAAAAGGAAAAAACTGCAAAATGTAAAAAAAAAAAAAAAGTACATATCATCAATTCAACCACTGAAAACAGTTTGAGGATTGAAAGTTTCGTGCAATAACAGAAGAGCACAGTCAGTGCTCATACAAGAATTCACTGATGGCATCTTGGGCTCCTGAGCTGTAAAAGCTCTGTTAAATCCAGAATGTGAAGTACGTTATGTGAAAAGTCATACTGCAAATGTAAATGTATAGGTTGCCCTTTTCAAGAAGGACTTACAAATATATTCGTTCTAATTTTCTTTTAGCTAAAAGGAACTTTTTAAGACTTAATATTTTTTCTTAACAAACAGAAACTTCTAATTTCTTTTAAGATGAACAAGTAAGATGCAAAATACTAAACAAAGTTACTAAACCAGAGGTCTTAAGGACGAACTGAACTTTTATAGTTCACTGACTTCTGCAGTAATTAAAAGTCTGAGGCTCCCCTGAAAGACTGATTTGGATATGTCATAGATGTTTAATTGTAGCCATCTTATCTCAGTGACATTACTCTATAATGCAACATAATCTTTCACAAATTTCTGTTCATTGCAGTGAAACTCCATTCCCTTCTAGACCTCAGAGATTATTAGTTTTTTTCTGTGAAGTACAGTCTTGATGAGCTTAGAAGATTATTTTATATTTTTCATGAGTTAAAAAAGTCATCTTTTTTCAAGACAGAAGCACACTTTTCAGAAATAATGAAATCCCAGCAGTAATTTGGATTACTGTGGGATGGTGCCAGCATTGACTGTGGGCAGTACTTAGAACTATGCCCTGTTATGCATTTTTTTAGGAGATAGTTTCTACAGAACTGTATGGTTTTTTTTTTTCAAGGTTCTAATGAAAGGTGATCCAATTCAAAGGAAAATATTAGAAGTCAGTACAGATGCATGGAAGAAGAAATATAGGGCAACAATGTTAATATCAATGTATCAAACTATATCTGCATTTAAAAGCATGGATTCCATGAATTCAAAGTGAAATACTTGAATTTCAAAGCTCATCATTGTCATAAATCATAAAGAATATTGTAAATACATTAACTATTAAAATGCAGGCATTTATTGTGTAAATACAACTACATATAGACAGTATCTTTGCATAGTTCATTAGTAAACCAAAACACAAGTTTTATGTACAAAACATTCAGTATAGAAGTGAGAAAATAAAAATAAAAACCCACAGACGGATCTCTATAAATGTCAACATTACAACTAGATGGTGGTTAGGTCTAACAAGAAGTGGATTGCTGAAGATCATGAACGCTTCACTTGTTAATCATGAATTTATAGGCACTGATCTTTCTCTGGAGAGTATTTGGCCAGTATGAAAGTTAACTTATCCTTGCAGCATTCTATGAAAATAAACTTTCAGGAACTTGGGTGTTTTAGAAACCACTGCTTGGGCACTAAGGAGGGAGTGAGTTCTTTCAAAACATTTTGTTTTGTATTCAGGTCTCTAATCAGACAAGAAGTTATTTTTCATGTGAATGTGAAGTAGGCAAATAATTTTCTTTTGTTTTCTGAGTGGGGATACCCAGTTGTCTCAAAAGTCAATCCATTCCTTGTTTATCTGTAATGCTAATTTTGTCATATATAAAGCTGCTTTTAATGGGTGCCCTATTCTTGTCCATTGTTCTGGCTTTTTTCTTCTTAAACTAATATCTGCCTAAGAGCTGTGCAATGTGTCTGGTACCTTCTAGGGCAAGTGTCCCTATCATGTCTTCTTCAGAGTTGTATTGGCTGTTTTTAGACATTTGTTTTTCATGTAATATTTTTTTCATTTTTTTTGAGACAGAGTCTCACCCTGTCACCCAGGCTGGAGTGCAATGGCATGATCTCAGCTCACTGTAGCCTCCGCCTCCTGGGTTCACGTGATTCTCCCACCTTAGCATCCTGAGTAGCTGGAATTGCAGGTGCATGCCACCATGTCCGGCTAATTTTTGTATTTTTGTAGAGATGGGGTTTCATCACGTTGGCCAAGCTAGTTTCAAACTCCTGACCTCAAGTGATTCACTCAGCCTCCCAGAGTGCTGGGATTGCAGGTGTGAACTACTGTGCCTGGCCTATTTTTCATGTAAATTTTAAAATCAGTTTTTCAGGTTTTATGAAAAACTCTTGGTTTTTTTTGTTGGAATTACATTGAATTCATGCCTTTATAATAATGAATTCTGTTGTCCATAAACATGGCATATCTCTCTATTCACACAGCCTTTTTTATGCCCTTTCATATTTTATGATATTCTCCATTTAGGTTTGGTCCATAATTATTATAATTCATTACCAGGGTGTTTATAGTTTTTGTTTCTATTGAGAATGAGTTCTTTATTCTATTACTAATAATCACTTTTCAAAGTGATTATTATTGATTTTTGCATGATCATTGTCATTGTCCAGTGGGCCCATGAACAAAGTGGCCGTGGTGGCAGGGATGGAGGTAACGCATTGGATCAGCAACATGGACTTCCACTCACCAAGGCTGTTCTGGCTACAGCCACTGCTGAGTGCCCAATTTGCCAGCAGCAGAGCTCAACACTGAGCCTTTGACATGGCACCATCTTTGGGGTGATCAGCCAGCTACCTGGTGGCAGTTGGATTATATTGGAACTCTTCCATCATGGAAAGGGCAGAGGTTTGTCTTCACTGGAATAGACAGTTAGTCTGGATATGGGTTTGCCTATCCTGCATGCAATGTTTCTGTCAAGCCCACCATCTGTGGACTCATGGAGTGCCTTATCCACCATCGTGGTATTCCACACAACATTGCCTCTGACCAAGGCCCTCCCTTTATGGCTAAAGAAGTGCAGCAGTGGACTCGTGCTCATGGAGTTCACTGGTTTTACCATGTTCCTCATCATCCTGACGCAGCTGGATAGAACGATGGAATGACCTTTTAAAGTCACAATTACAATGCCAACTAGGTGACAGTACTTTGCAGGGCTGGGGCAGCGTTCTTCAGAAGGCTGTGTATACTCTGAATCAGTGTTCAGTATGTGGTACTGTTTCTCCCATAGCCAGGATTCACGGATCCAGGAATCAAGTGGTGGAAGTGGAAGTGGCACCCCTCGCCATCACCCCAGTGATCCACTAGCAAAATTTTTGCTTCCTGTTCCTGTGACATTACGTTCTGCTGGCCTAGAGGTCTTAGTTTCAGAGGGAGGAGTGCTGCCACCAGGAGACACAACAATGATTCCATTAAACTGAAAGTTAAAGATTGCCACCTGGACACTTTGGGCTCCTCCTACTTTTAAATCAACAGGCTAAGAAGGGAGTTACAGTGTTGGTCGGGGTGATTGACCCAGACTATCAAGATGAAATCAGTCGGCCGTACACAGTGGCTCACGCCTGTAATCCCAGCACTTTGGGAGGCTGAGGCGGGCAGATCATGAGGTCAGGAGATTGAGACCATCCTGGCTAACACGGTGAAACCTGTCTCTACTAAGATTAGCCAGGCATGGTGGCGGGCACCTGTTGTCCCAGCTACTTGGGAGGCTGAGGCAGAAGAATGGCGCGAACCCGGGAGGCAGAGCTTGTAGTGAGCCAAGATCACACCACTGCACTCAGCCTGGGCAACAGAGTGAGACTCTGTCTCAAAAAAAAAAAAAAGATGAAATCAGTCTACTGCACCACAGAGGTAAGGAAGAATATGCATGGAATACAGGAGATCCATTAGGGCATCTCTTAGTATTACCATGCCCTGTGATTAAGGTCAATGGGAAACTACTACAGCTCAATCCAGGCAGGACTACAAATGGCCCAGACCTGTCAGGAATGAAGGTTTGGCTCACCCCAACAGGAAAAAAAGCCATGACCTGCTGAGGTGCTTGCTGAAGGCAAAGGGAATACAGAATGGGTAGCTGAAGAAGGTGGTCATCAATACCAGCTACGACCATGTGACCAGCTTCAGAAACAGGGACTGTAATTGTCATGAGTATTTTCTCCTTTTTTTTTTTTTTTTTGCTAAAAACATACTTGTGCATGTATACACTTGTACTAAGAAAATACCTTAATTTTATTTTCTTTTCCTTTGTCATTTTCCATAAGATTTATTGACTTCCTGTCAGCATTTAAGTACTGTTAACTTTATGTAACGGTATTTGGGTTGGGGATTGGCGCGTTTCCAGTTGTACGGAGGATAGTGGCATGATGTTAGGCGTCATTATGACTTACTATCTTTATTTGAAGATTATGTGTGATCTCAGGAGATGTGTATGGGTTCAAGTTGACAAGGGGTGGACTTGTGATGGTGAATACTGAGTGTCAACTTGATGAGATTGAAGGACACAAAGTGTTGGTCCTGGGTGTGTCTGTGAGGGTGTTGCCAAAGGAGATTATCATTGGAGTCAGTGGGCTGGGGAAGGCACACCCACCCTTAATTGGGTGGGCACCATCTAATCAACGGCCAGCGACTATGATGCAGGCAGAAACATGTGAAAAGGCTCGCAGCCTACATCTTTTTGTCATGCTGGGTGCTCCCCACCCTCGAACACTGGACTCCAAGTTCTTCAGTCTTGAGACTCAGATGGGCTCTCTTTGCTCCTGACGCTTGCAGACAGCCTGTTGTGGGACCTTGTGATCATGTAAGTTAATACTTGATAAATTCCACTTCATATATGTATATCCTATTAGTTCTGTCCCTCTAGGGAACCCTGACTAATACACCAATCAACGGTGAGATCTCTCAAAGTCAACTTCCAAGTCTTTTGTATACATCTTTAATTGAACTAATGAGAAGAGAGTGAATAAAATCTGAAAGCTAAGTCAGTGTCTTATGTCCAGCGTCTTATGTCCTAAGAGGAAAACTGCTGTGATGGGACCTAAATATTTAATATAGAAAGATACATATTTATATATAATATATATTTTATTACACACACACACATATATAAGCATCTGGATATATTTCTGTGACACTGTTCAAAACTCTTTTACTTTTCATTGAAGTCATAAATATACATTTACATATTCAGAAGAGGGTAGTTAGATATCTAACTGACAAACTAAAATATAACAAAGACAGAAAACAAGTTATTTTGTGTCTGAGTACTGTTCAAAGTGTTAATGGAAATGTATACTTCAGAGCAATCTTATCTCAGCCTTTTGGTAAAATGTGTCCCAATCTGGGTTGAACTGAAAGTTCTCATCTCCAAGTCTAGGAATAATGCAAAGGGTAAGAAGTTTGCTCTTCTTAGCAGCGTCACATTATAACATTGTTAAAAACTAGTAAATGATCCGGTCGAGGCCATTTTGTTGTCGTTTAATGACTGATTTTGGAAACAGACTCACTTTCACAAGGATCTTCAAGGTCGCAGATGGTTTGCCTGAAATGGACCAGGCTTAAAAGGCGCTTCTGTGTCCTTCCTTCCTTTCCTTCCTCCATGCAGGAAAAAATGTAGACAATTATCCAAGGTCAAAATAGCAAACTGGGGCTGGGCGCGGTGGCTCACGCCTGTAATCCCAGCACTTTGGGAGGCCGAGGTGGGTGGATCACGAGGTCAGGAGTTCGAGACCAGCCTGGCCAAGATGGTGAAATTCCCTCTTTACTAAAAATACAAAAATTAGCCAGACACGGTGGTGGGTGCCTGTAATCCTAGGTACTTGGGAGGCTGAGGCAGGAGAGTTGCCTGAAGCCAGGAGGCAGAGGTTGCAGTGAGCTGAGACCGCACCACTGTACTCTAGCCTGGGTGACAGAGCAAGACTCTGTCTCAGAAAAAGAAAAAAAAAAGAAAAGAAAAAAAAGCAAACTGGGCAGGCAGCCAGACCATGCACATGGAGCTGTACCAAAGTGTTCCCCAGCCTAACTTGACCAATAAATTCCATAAATGTCTCTTAAGTGTTTTCTCATACTCAAGGTAAGTCTTTAAAATGTGTGGCAGGTCAAACTTCACATGCTCAGAAAATGAAACTTTGCCTTCTATAACAAACAGTGATTAAAAAAAAAAAAACTTGCCAATTCAAGGGAGCAAGTCATCAGATGTAAAAAGTCTGTCAAATAAATGTTCAGTCAATTTAAGTGCAGATTCATTATCGGGTACTTCTGTCTTAAGCCACTTCCCTTTCTCTCTGCTCCCTGCCCCTCTCCTCCCATGAAACCCCAGCCTACAGCGGGTTCTGTTTGTTCTGCTTCCTACTGCCCTTTTAAGCGTTTCCTTGAAATCAGCATTTCAAACTTGGGCGCTGAGCAGCTGAAAAGTGTTTCAAATGATCACATTATGCCATCTGGTGGCAATGCAGCCTTTTCCAGGCAGAGGCAAGTAAGAGAATTCCTCTGGCTCTTATATTTTTGGTTCTCTTTCTGTGCTTGGCTTAACCACAAGGAGAGTCTGATTAATTGTACAAAACCAAAGCCAGCTGAGGCCGACTTCCCTCCTTTCAGTTCTATCAGTTCAGTAATTTTTCCAAAAGAAATCTTTCCATTTGCCCTGTAATCTTTCTAAAAAAGACCAAAGTTATATTCTGTCTCATGGGCATGTGGAAAATGCATGTGTTGTCCTTACATCTATCTTTTTTCCTAAATAAATTGGTGTTTTAACTAAAAAAACAGGCCTGCCACAGCTACTTGAGAGGCCAAGGCAGGAGGACCTCTTGAGCCCAGGAATTTGAGGCTGCAATGCACCATGATCACCACTGTGAAGAGCCGCTGCACTCTAGCCTGGGCGACGTAGCACAAATAATTTTGTGTAGTTATTCATAAATGGCATTTTCTTCTGAAATAGCATTGCCAGAGTACTTAACTACGCCACTGGAAACTGCTGCATGGGATTAGGACTGCCTCCTGTTTTTATCGGCTTTTAGAGGATACTAATCTCATAAGCTTTCATGGATAGAAAGTTTATTTCTTACTTCACATTATTTCTGGATTTATCAACGAATAATGCACAGTATGTTACCATTTGAGAATGACTTGAAGACTTATATATCTTACTAGTTATCTTTTCCATGCTAAGTTGAGGGATTGCTGGAATGGCTTTTAATACTTTTTTCTTTTTTTTTGCTTCTTTTCCTCACCTCAGACTAGAATCCCCCACTCGGAGTCTAAGCATGGATGGCCCAAGGGGTGTGCGTATTCAAGCTCACGCTGGGAAAATCAAGGCGCTTTCTCAAATGGATATTCTTTTTCATAGTAGTGACGGAATGGTGAGTTCACAGATCCGCCTCCTACTGTATGTCCTGATGATATCCCTGAGTATCATGTCTGTAAAGCTATCAGTATTAAATTTCTAGTAGTTTGCAGGAAAACATGAAGGTCATAGAGTAGCAAATGTACAAGCAAAGCAAAAGACAATTTAGCATTGAAAGAAGGGCCAAGAAAGTCTAAAATTATTCTGTATTAGATCCAGACAGGTTTCTTTGACTGGCATTTTTGCTATCAAGTGACTTAGTGACTTGTTATTTTCTTTTCTTTTCTTTTTTTTTTTTTTTTTTTGAGACGGAGTCTCGCTCTGTCGCCCAGGCTGGAGTGCAGTGGTGGGATCTCGGCTCACTACAAGCTCCGCCTCCCGAGTCCATGCCATTCTCCTGCCTCAGCCTCCCGAGTAGCCGGGACTACAGGCACCACCACCACGTCCGGCTAGTTTTTTGTATTTTTAGTAGAGACGCAGTTTCACCGGGTTAGCCAGGATGGTCTTGATCTCCTGACCTCGTGATCCGCCCACCTCAGCCTCCCAAAGTGCTGGGATTACAGGCATCAGCCACCGTGCATGGTCCGTGACTTGTTATTTTCAAGTTGGAAAAAAAAAACCACCACAGACATTCACGGTTTACAGAGAATGTCCATTTTGCCATTTCCTAGGGATCCAGCTTCTCTGGGGATGGCTGTCACTAGGAGTCACCCACCAACAACCACTGTCACCTTCCACTGCCCAGAGTGCTGCGCTTAAGCTGCATTTCCAGTTTAAACGAAAATGAAAGATGAAAAGTAAGAATGTTTTTTCAAAGTCAACTACAATAAAGATAAAACCTGGGACTTCAAGTCTAGAAATACAGTTGTCTCCCTTTATTGACAGGGGACATGTTCCAGGACCCCTAGTGGAGGCCTAAAACCACAGAGAGTACTGAACCCTGTAAACACTGTTTTCCTGTGCATACATACCTATGCTAAAGGTTAACTTATAAATAAGGCTCAGTGAGAGATTAAGAACAATAATAACTCACAGTAAAATGAAGTGATTATAACAATATGCCAGCATCACCGCTCTCGTGCTTTGGAGACATTATTAAGTAAAATTAACGGCGACGTGAACACAAGCACCGCAGTAACTTAACAGTGGATCTCACAATGGAGATGGCGCCTCAGTGACTCACAGGCTGGGAGCGTAGACAGGTGGAGATGCTGGGCGCAGGGATGATTTGTGTCCTGGGCTGAATGGCTCAAGATTCCATCACACTAGTCAGAAATGCGTGCCATTTAAAATGTATACATTATTTCTGGAATTTTCCATTTAATGTTATCCAGACTCAGGTTGACAGCAGATAACTAAAATCAAAACTAAAACCAAGGAAAGCGAAACAGCAGACAGCAGGGGAGGAGCTACTAAAATCTCACGGACACAAGCCAAAGTCACAACGAGGCTTAGAGCGCACACTGCTCACTACTGATGCTGGAACCCTGTTTGTTAGAAAAAAAAAAAAGGAAAAAGCTCGATTTCAGTCAACCAGAAAATCAGACATGTTAGGGATGTTCCTAAATGGTCTGGAAGAAAACCAAGGATGTGGTTTATAAGCTCATTCCAGTTGTATGATGCCGTATTTATAGATTTGTACAAACAACTGATCTCATCTTCTTGGCCTAAGCCCAGATATTTTCATACGTACGACGTGCTCACAATAAGCCTCTGCTGCAGGAATTGTCTTGTACATAGCTCTGTCTTACCAACAGTGAGTGCAGTGAGGGATGTGGGTTGCGTTCATTCGTGCCACCATTGCCTGGCTGTCATGCCAGACCCTGTGGAATCCAATAGGGATGGCACCATGTCCAAAACGCCAAAGAAGAGACCCACAGCCATGGAACAGGACATAGGGTTTATTGAGGACTTACCGACAGGGCAGTCCAGTAGCAGCGAGCTCGACTGGAAAACTGCTCCCGTTTGTAAAAAGCATGCAGGTTATACAGCATTTTCACTTAGCAACAACTTGCATTTAACCCAAAACAAAGGGCCTCGGTCCCCCATATGGCCTGTGTTCCAAGGGATGGGCCAGGCGCTCCGATATCCTTCACAGATGTGGACTGAATCTCTGGGTTGGCCACTCCCAGACTCCTTAGCTCAGAACTCTGAACACACATTCTTCTTGGGTCCTAGAGTCATTCTCAGGGAGTGCCTGCGTTATTGCAGTCAGGTGCATCTCCATGCACCAGGTGAATGTGCTGCGATAAATGTCTGTGGACGCTGTTAGCACAATGAGAGGGCACATGGGTTTCCAAGCTCCTCCCCAGCACTGGCCCTATCATCGCACCTGTGGCAATGCACAGACACCCCCCCCCCACACACACACACACATGTGAAATGTGGTGCAGCAGGCAGAGGATTCAGCTGGAAGTCAGGAAGCCTGAGTCCTAGTGCTGGATCAAATTCCCTCATTACCTGTTTGAATTCGGGCATCTTATCCGGCCCTCTCTGGGCCTGTCTCCTCAAATAGGGATGTAATATTTGCTTAATTATGTCATAGGGTTTTGAGACACTACTGTAGGAATATGGGTGCCAACATTTTGAAACTACATTACTGTGATGTTAGTAGGAAGGTGTAGTAAAGGTGTAGGTGGATATGGTGCCATCATCGAGCGGGCCGTGAGAACAGCCCCAGAGTGCGTGGGCAGGACCCATCAGAGGACAGCCTGCTAGTGGAACACAGTTCTTCAGGGTAAGCCACTGCAAGTCATAACCTATGAAGTTATGATGTCAGGAGCAGATAAATGCAGAAATAAAAATCAAGAATGTTGGAATTTCATTATGAAATCATAATGTCACTACACACTTAAAAATGTATTACCGGCCTGGTGCGGTGGCTCACGCCTGTAATCCCAGAACTTTGGGAGGCCAAGGCAGGCAGATCACGAGGTCAGGAGATCAAGACCACCCTGGCTAACACGGTGAAACTCCGTCTCTACTAAAAATACAAAAAAACAAAACTAGCCGGGCGTGGTGGCGGCGCCTGTAGTCCTAGCTGCTTGGGAGGCTGAGGCTGGAGGATGGTGTGAACCCGGGAGGTGGAGCTTGCAGTGAGCCGAGATTGCCCCACTGCACTCCAGCCTGGGCGACAGAGCGAGACTCCGTCTCAAAAAAAAAAAAAAAAAAAATTACCTTCACAAATGTAAACTTACCTTAATTTTGAAATGATATTACTTGTTTACATGAAGTAGGAGTCATTTTCACAAGCCGCACACAGCCAGACCCATAATTCGAGTGGGTCTTCCTTATGATGAGGAGCTACTTCAAAGGATGAGAGAGATTTCAACCTCTCACCAGACATAGTCCCATAAAGGCAAAAAAAAAAAAAAGATGCTTGGGTGGCAGTGTGTGTACCATTCCAGCGGCTGGAGTTTTGCTGGAAGAGTAGGGTCAAAAATGACAACTAGAAAAAAATTGACCAATTAACCACAAGAAAGGGGACAGGAGAAACCAACAAGTTGAAAGTGTGTTAGTGAAAAGCAAGCACCCAAAGAACCTGAAGCACTGGGTAATAACTAAAGAGATTCTACTTGAAAAGCATATTGACACCTATTTGACTTCTTTGACCCTGACTGCACCAGACCACGCAGGGCGCAGAGCTGCCTGCAAGGCTGTGGGGTCATGTGATCAAGCCTCACCTGACAGGTCCACACCGGGGAATGCGTGCAGCTGACGACAGCAGGTTGTTAATAGATTGGAAGGCAAGGATAAGAGCCACACAAAATAAAGGAAGGAGCTCTCCTTGTTGGCAAGGACAGAATTATGCCTACCCACATGCAGTTTAATTCCTTATAACAAGTGAGTGCCCTGGAGTGGGCGACATTTGGCTGCTGGATGTGACAGTTTTTATTTCTTTATCAAAAAGATTTCCGAGCCTCAATCTTCAGCTCTTTGTTTGCATTTCAGTTTAACTAAATTATCATGTGACCAGAAAATCCAGTAGTTTTCATTTCATTTTAATTGGCTGAGTCTGTGTGTTTTCAGCATCTAATAGGAGGCCGTGCCATTTCAAATAATATTTAAAAGTTAGGGAAATGGTTGCCAGCTAATAGGATGAATTTAATTGCCTCTCATAGGAAAACAAAATCAGGAATAAAATCAGGATAAATTTCATTATTCATGGGTAGAAATTATTAAGATGAATCTAATTCGATGGACTGTACTTTATCCTAATGGGGAGGAGAGGATTTACGTAAAGTCAAAGTGAGTCACAAGATAAACGTGAATCGGCAGAATTCTAGTACGTTTGACAAACAATTTTGAAAAGGTTTTTAGAAGTACAGCATCACAAAGCTGAAAAGCAACCCGGTTTACTGAAACAAACACACTGTGAAGGTGAAGCACGTTTCACAATGGGGTCCCATTTCTAAGCTGGACTCAAACAATGGCGAAGAGGAAAAGTGGCTGCCTCCAGCGTGGAAGGGGTTGTGAAGTCCCAGCCTGCATGTAGAGTAGAACTAGGCTTTAAAAGAATCGGATAATTACGAGATGACTTACATAAAGTCAGGTGCCTATTTTCGTTTTCTATGAGGAGAAGAAACTAATTGGAAACCTTGTGAGAGTGGGGATTTGCCGTTGACCAGGGTGGCCCTTCCTTAACACCTCGTCTCTCATCTTCTTCCGACCAGCTGGAGCTTGATGCTGAAACCGTGTGCTTACCCAAACTGGTGCAGGGGACATGGGGTCCCTCTGGCAGCTCACAGAGCCTCTACGAAATCTGTGTGTGTCCAGATGGGAAGCTGTACCTGTCTGTGGCCGGTGTGGGCACCACGTGCCAGGAGCACAGCCACATCTGCCTCTGAGCTGCCTGCGTCCTCTCGGTGAGCTGTGCAGTGCCGGCCCCAGATCCTCACACCCAGGGAACAGCTGCACATCGTGAAAGACTGAGGAAGCGTGGATGGGAAGTAAACGCTTCCAGAGGAACTCAGAAAAAAAAAATGTGCCCGTGAAAAAGTGTTTGGACAAAACTACATGATCTCCAAATGCACGTGGATGAGAGACACAAAAGTTGAAGAAATGGAAAAGCAATGTGTTTTTCCACTGGATTAATTTTCACCAGAACAATTGTGAATTCTCTCTGCCTCGCCTCCCCCATCTTGTCCCTGTGGGCACACACTCGGTGCGGAGTTAACGTATGACGCTTCACTGTGGATATCTAACGTCCTGTTGAGAGTAGCCTTGCTCAATACTAAAATGCCCCGAAGCTCTATACAGCATTTCCTTTACAGCATTCAAACTTCACATCCTCCCTTCAGTTTAATGCAAGTATGTCAGGTTTCACAAGAAAAATTCCAAGTTTTGAAGGGAATTTGAGGTTGATCTGGTTTTCAAGATGTAGTCAAAGGAATAAATCACACAAAATTAAACTTTCTGTATATAGTCAATAAACAATACAAATCAACCTCATTTTTCAGATTTCACAGTTTAAGGGTGTCTTACTTTTTTAATGCTCACAAATCTTTGAGGTAGGTATTATTTTTCCCCAAGTTACTAGTGGCAAAGGCTCAGGTAGAACAAGTCACAAGATTCACTTGAACCCGGGAGGTGGAGGTTGCAATGAGCTGAGATTGCGTCACTGCACTCCAGCCTGGGCAATGAAGTGAGACTCCATCTCAAAAAAATAAATAAAAATAAAAAAATAAAAAAATAAATAAAGATAGCTGGTTTGCAGCAAAATGGACTTCCTAATAACTTCACAGCTGAATAAAGTAGTACAAAAGGTGACATAAACTCAACTAAATCAATGAGGACCTAAACCTAGTATATAATAAGCACTTTATATTCTATTAATCCTAAAAAAGAAATCTATAATTCCAGCATGAAAATATACAGGAAAATATTTTCCTAATATTTCCAATAAACACACACCTAGACACACATCAAAATTCAATATTAAGATGTTAAGTTTGATTTCCAATGAACTATTTCCCAGGAAATACCCATTACGATGATTTCATATGTACATTTTGCTTTATTAAAAGTATGGCACCTTATATAACAGCAGAAATAATTACATGGTTTCGCATCCAGAAGCAATACAGGATGGAGGTGCAAACATTCCTTATTACCAATAAAAGTAAAAAAGGTTTTAACATGTTCCGTAAGCCCTTAATTGCATAAAATATATTTAGCATCATTTACAGCCAGTACACTTATATAAACTAATTATCATTACCTTTCCTTTACATTCTGCGACAGAACTATGTTACAGAAGTATGGTGAGACAAATGTGAATTAAATGTCAGTTCTGACCACGGGGAAATATAAGCTGATCATTATAAGCTACTAGATAACACAATGATTTTAACAATTGTTAATGTTTTTAAAGTTAAAAAAAACTCCACTAAGTGCCATATTGAAAAAAAATCTTTTTTTTTTTTTGAACTGCAGCACCTTTAGACAACAAAAGATTGCATCCTGTTCAACCACACTATATAAATTATAACATTTGTGGAAAATATATACACACAAACATAAAGCAAGTGTTCTACCAGTTAATAAATGTTGTCTTGACAAGCAGTTTCCAGAAACAATACTAACATCTCATCTGGTGGTAAGAACTGCCACCATTTTGAGTTTTCCATTGCTATCTTCATGAAACAGGAAGCCTGTAAACAAAAGATGTTAAAAAAATTTAAATAAAGATGTCAAGTGCACTCAGTGCACTCTAAAAAGTACTACCTTCACACTCTTAGTCAAGTAACAGGATTAAAATACTGTACCATTTCTTAAATGCACTGAGTATGACATAAAATTGCAACAAATTCATAATCAGAGCCAGCTGATAAGAAAATAATGCATCCAAGAGGATCCACTTAAAAAAATGACAAACTACAAAGACTTAATTCCCCTTATGTTTAAACCAATGATATGTCCAGTGTTTCATTAGCTCCTTCAAAAATACCATGTTAAAAACATAAAATTAACTTCATCGTAACCAGAGACATACACAGACTCTTATCTAACAAACTGCTAAGCTTTGGTTATAGAAAGTGCAGTTCAATAATGTACCATCCCAATCATTCAAATCCATCCACCTGTTTTGCAGCTCACCACCATCTTCAAAATACTTTTCTTCTAGATTCAGTTAAGGTTTTCCGTTGGTATTCATGCACATAACAACTCCAGAATTCTCCCAGAAAAATCTGCAATGTGCTTCACAATTCCTAGCTAACTGGCAATGAAGCTTAATGAAGTACAGCAATTTATATTTGTGCTACAACACATTCAAGATCTACCTCTTTTTTTTTTTCCTTAAGTACCTTCACACTTTTTGTTGTATAAAATTTTCAAGTTTTATTATGATACAGGCAGTACATTCCATCACCCTCATAGCAACCTCAGAAGTGAACCTGTCATTTGGGATCTGAGGAAAGGGAAGCAAATCAGGATATCTTGTTTTTAAACTGTCTACACCATAAGCTTCCAATGTGTGAACATCATTTGTCAGTCCTTCAAGTTGCTGACTATATTCCTCTATTTTCTGAGCAAGTGCAGTTGGTTTTACATCCTTATCAGACTTTCCCCTCACAGCATAGTCAGCTGCAACCAAAGCTAACTTGGTAGAAAGGTAACATTTAAAGCACACCCACTCATTGGCATTTTTATGAAGGTCATTCCTGGCAGCTGAGAAGTTTGCTCTGGCTTGTCTTAGCCATCTGCGTGCTTCCACTGGATTGCCAACTGACTTGAAAGTGGGAGGAACAAAGAACCTTTGAGAGTAAGTCTGTCCAGCTGAAGGGGGGCATTTTTCTTTGTTCTGTTGCTGTCTTTCAGATTTATGGCTCGTTGCTTCTTGATTCCATGAAGTATAGAATCTCTGAAATGAGTACTTGTCTGACTGAAATCGGGATGCTGAGGTTGAAAACGTTCGTCTGGAAGCCCTGTCTGCATTTTGATCTAGAAAAGCCTGTTTTTCTAATCTGTTGATTTCATTCTGCAAGTGTTTAAAAACTTCATTGGCAATGTCATGGTTCTCTGGATTTTTGTCAGGATGCCATTTCAAATACAACCGCCTAATAATCTTTTTTCGTTCCGATTCTGGAAGCTTCCATGCTTGCTCCACCACAGATGTCACTTCTTTTAAGATTTCTGGTAAAGAATTAACCTTAAGCTTTTTGGGGGACTGATGTTTTGAAGAAGCCTTGTGGCTCTCTCTACCAGAGAAAAGAGGAGGAATGCTTCTCAGGCCAGGGGCAAGGAACTCAGTAGGGCTTGTTGGCGTAGAAGGAGCACTGTCTCTGCTTTGAGAGCTTTCATCAGGTCTTGAAAACTTATACAGATCAAGAGAGCTAACTATTTTATATTCGCTATAACCAATGTCTATCTGATATATCTTTCCTAGAAAGCTAGAATTGTCAGCATCTTCTCTTTCAACTTCTTGTACAATAATTGCATACGTGTATGTTGGCTGGTATGATCCATAGATATCACCACCTTCAGCATCAACAAGGTACCCAACATACTCTCCCGGGTAAAAAACATTCATTGGGTCCATAAGCAGAGTGTAATGAATTTCGGCAGGAATTGGTGTGCCAGGCATTGGAAGTTCCAGTTTTGATGGCTCTGAAGAGTCATATTTCACTCCCAAACTGTCAAGTTTCTCACCGATCCTGTAAATGTCATTGCATCCTAGCATAGCAATTAAATATGAAGTGTCGGAAATCAAATTGTCAGTTGCTGATTTAAGAGTCATTGCCAATGCTAAGAGGAAATTAATGTCTTTACTGTCTGAATGTTGAATGTACAGCAGGATGACTGCATTACCAAATCTCTTCAAAAAAGCAAACGTTTCACTTCTGCTGTGGGGAATAGGATTAAAACCTTTAACTCTTAACGTTGTTTGAAGCTTTTCAAAACAGGACACTTTCAGTCCTTCTCTTAGGGCTTTGCAAAGTCTTATGGCTTTTTCTTCATTGGCCAGAAAAGCATTATCATTTTCATGCTTCATAATTCTAATTAGTCCTGTAATGAACTGTTCAGAAGACAAGAGTAACTGCAATCTTCCTTGAAGAGAACACAACGCTCCAAACTGACAAACTTTAGGAGTCTCTTCATCTAACTGTTCTTCAAGTATACTGCTCAATAATCGAGGTCTAAGTTTCTGAGGAAAAAGCATTATCAACTTAGTATGAAATCCATGGTCTTTCCCTAAGTAGCACTGGCTGAGATCAACCAACATTTGCACACCAATATTCCCCTGGATTCTACTTTTATAATGTGGGGCATCATCAAACACTAAGATGCTTGACTTTACCAATCTACCATCCTGGCTCGGGAGGTAAAGTGCAAGGTCTCGTACATTCTCGAGATCATTCCTCACCTTGACTGAATCATTCTGTAGACTCTTGAACAGACCAGAAACTACTCTCTTAACTGTACGCATTTCATTGGGATCTAATTGTTTGCCCTCAGAATTTTTAAATATGCGGCTTAACACTTCAACGTATTGCTTAGTTGAAATAATATCTTCAGTACCTAAGTGTTTGAACAACTGGTGAAATGTGCCAAGTTCTAAAGGTAGCTTGTACAAGTAAGGTTTAAAATCAGATTCATATTCTAGGTTTATGACTACCTCCTCAGGCTTCAGAAGCTTCCAACCATCTTCTACCATCACAAAAGCAACCCCTCGCAACTGAAAACGAAATTCCCTTTTTTCTGCACTGAGGAATTCATATATGCTCCTTAAGACTTTTGCTCTAGTTTTTACCATTTCTTCATCCAAAGTTGTTATGTTGCATATGTTTCTGCAGTTATTGATTACCTTATCAAGAGGAGGATCCAGGTTAACATTAAGCATACTTAAAACTTGTTCAAGCTGTTCTTGTGGACCAAGTTCACTACCTTCTTGTTCTTTAATGCTTAAGGGTGTAGCTTTCTCTGGAAGAATAGGGCAGGATGTCCATAACAGCTGGAGTACATCACATTGCTTGAATTTTGGATTTACCTGTGCTCCATTGAACTTTATAAGAGGAAGTGTTCCATTTACCTCTTGATATTGAGGATGAAATCGAATGAATTCCGCGGGGGCCCGCTCAGGACATAAGAATGGTATTAAAGATAGCTCTTTCAGAAAATTTCCAGATAACAAATCCATTCGTTCTTGGAATATATGATGCAGAAGGATATCAACTGTATTTTGCAGTGTTTCTTTGGACCAGTTTTCTGTATTAGCCCTCACACTGATTTCCTTAGCAAATTGTAACAACTGCTGCTGAGAAAGTATGTATTTTAGTCCAATATTTCTTAAGAATTCCACCCAGGATGTCATAAATGTAACATGATTTTGGGTTTTATAAGTTGTTCCAATTTCTTAAAGAAATCATTAGGAATAAACAATTTTCAGGAAGCATAACTTCAAAACTCTCACAGTTCTATCATAGAAATGCTTTGCTTGCTTTAGTCTACTGTTAGCATCATGGATTATCAATAAACTTTCCAGTTTTTCAAAAAGTTGTTCCTTAATATCTGATAATTCCTCAGCACTTGATAATCTATTCTTAAGGTAGATTAAGTGCTCTAATCTTGCATCATAAGAGAGATTTTCAATTTTTGGTAAGAGGTGCTTCAAATATACCTCAAGATCATCTACAGGTACACAACCAATCACCTCATACAGTTCTTTTAAGTGTATTTTTTCTTCAAGAAACGCAGATGATGATGATTGTGTCCATTTTTCCACTTCAGCTGGAGGGATACTTTTTGTAAGTACATAGCATGTTCCAAATTTTGCAATACTCACATAGCGGCCACTGATGGATTTATAGCATGGAAGTGACTTTAAAATTTTTATATCATCTTGGGACATCAAGTGATTCAAATTGCAGTTGAAATACATCAAAAGTGCTTCAAAATCATTTTCTACTAATTTTTCTGTTCTAAATGTTGAAGTTTGGACCATATAATGTAGAGCCTTCAAGATGCTTGTGGGGCTCTCTATATTTGCCGTGTGACATGACAACAGAGGAACAAATGCACTGTCTTTGGAACAGATTTTGTTCAAAGCAAGCTGAATACAGCCAGCTTTCATGAGAGCATGAAAAACTTTATCACTCTGGGCATTTGGAAAAACTGCAATGTGCATAAGGCTGAGAGGAAGAAGAACATCTCCTTCAGGAACCACAAGCTGGTTGGCTGAAACAGTAAACTTTGTTCCTGGAAGCAATGCCCAGTCTCTTAGAGTATCAACAACAATGTCAAATGTTGGTTTTGTTTCTTCCTGATCTTCTTTCAGGCTTACAGATTCGCTGATAAAATGCCATGCATTCTTAAGCCAAGACTCACTTGCAAAATTGTCCTTCCACTTCGTGCAACTTTTGGTCTTATATTCTCGAGGCAACACAGAGGATAACAAATCAGCAAAGCTGGAAATGTCAAACACTTTTGCAACTTTACAGTTCAATAAAATATTACTATATTTCAAATACAATGTATTCATAAACAAGTCTTTGCGGGATGGAATCAATTCATGGTATGTTGTTAGAAACTTGGGTCGTTTTGCATCAAAAGTTTGCAAAACACTGTCCAGTGTAATGAGAAGGGGCAGTCCCTCAACTTCAATCTCATTTTCTTCTGCATCTTTAAAACAATAATCAACTAAAAGTTTTAAACTATGAAAAAGTTTTAGATTAGTCTGCTGCAGACGACAAGGCAGCTTCCCAATATGGCAATTAGTGTCAGGAGAGGAAAATGTCATTAAAAAAGATCTGATATCAGCAGGGGTCACATAACTAACAGGAATATCTGCATCTATAAGACAGTGGTAAAGATTAGCAGTTTCATCACAGTTATAAACCAAGTTGAAACCAATTTCTAAAAGGAGATGTTTCAGCCTATAGACATTCTCTGCTACTGTTTTGCGTGTGGTGATATTATAATCTGCATTTTTAAGGTGTTGTAATTCATCCTGTAGTAAATTGTCAAAAAATGGTCTAGTTTTATTTGAAGTAGACATATTGATCCAAGTAATTATAACTGCAGAGTGCAAGTCAGAGCCATCAATATTGGGAGCCCGCACAACAGGTAAAAGACGTTTCATGTCTTCGTGAATGCAACTGTAAAGTGCTTTCACTAGACAATATAAATCTGGCTGTAGATCAAGACGGTTAACTGGGAAAAATGATAAAAACTTCTTTAAAGTGTCCTTTACAACATGAATAGGGGTGTTCTGTAACACTGATAATGTTGGATCAGAACCAGGGAAATACCGTTTTTTTAACTGTATTAGCAATTCAACATATGCAGGAGCTATTAATGCTGTCATTAAACTGTTATTCCAGTCACTTCGAACACCAACTCCATTATCATCACGCCACAGGTTCCTTCTGGCTGAATCCAGTGCAAAGTGGCCATTCACATGAAATGGCAGCCCCGTCTCCAAAGAGAGAGGCAAAAAGCAGAAGGCCCTATGGGGTTTTTTATAGTTGTGAGTAATGCAGGCAGCTACTCCACCACGTGGGAAAAGAGTAATATCTTGGTTCTTGTGAGCTGATATTACACTCTTAGATACTTTCTCCATACTTGAAAAGCCTGATCTATTACAAACTAGCCACGTAGTAAGATTTCCTTCAGAGTCCTCAGTATCCATAGTATAGGTTATCTGTTGAACTGGTATGTCTTTGAGCTGCCTCTTTTTAGTAACACTATCAATTACAGATGCATGAAATTGTTTCCTTTTCAATCTGTCTCCATCTGTGATTTTGCCCTTGACTGAATACAGCACATTTAGAGCTCCAGTACTTTTATCTATTTCACAAATAGAGATTTTTTCCATGTGATTAAGAAACATTAGAAGTTCTGCCCCATCTGAGCGCAGTTTGTCCAAAAGATTCTGGACCATTCTGTCTGATGCTGGAACGGATGAAATTTCCGAAACTTTTGCCATTTCTGCATTACGAAGAGGAAATCTGAACATTGTGCAATTATCCAGTTTAAAGTGGGTTCCCAGATAAAGATCCAGAACATCTGAGAACTGTGTCCTAAAATCTGCATCCAAATCTCTAAACATGCGTCCAGGACTAATGGATGTGGCCCCTGGTGCGTATCTGGCATGAGGATCAAAAATACACAGGATGTCATTGCCAGAAATAAAAGATGGGCAGTCTGTGATATGATACACAGAATTGAATCCTATTCCATATTGTCCAGTTTTATAAGGATTTCCTTCTTTCGTGCCTTTTCCAAGATTCTGAATTCCTCTAACATCATCTTCTGTAAATGGCTGGTTGTTGTACACACAAAGTGCTGGCCCTTGCAGTGGGGCCCACTTATCATCAAATATTCTATCAACTGGATGCTGTCTAGGATCAAACACAAAACAGATTTCTGTCGCCTTTGCATCATCAGCATTTTGAAGAAGCTCTTTCAACATTTCCTTTTCAGAAGGATATGCATTAAGGATGCTCTTAATTCTGCTGGTCAATTTTTCTTTCTGTCCAAATTCTGTGCCAAGTGTTGTAAAACAGACATTGGATGCATATCTTTCTAAGGCTTTGTGTCGCTTTGGGACTGCTCCTAGTTTTACTGCTACTTCCCTGGGTATGTCAGCGTGACAATACTTTACAGTGGTATCCTTTACTTTTATCCAAGGGCAATCATTGTAGCATAACGATTTAGCAGGGAGAAGCATAAGATTAGTATCCGGCAATAATATCTTGCCATAATTTTTCTCACAAAATTCTTGTTTCTTTTCTCTAATGAGACTCCATATTCCTTCACTGATTATTCGCCGGCAAAGCTGAAAATTCTCTTCTGTTATTTGCTTTGTTCCTCTTTCTTGATCAATAGATTCCAAAACAAGAGCAAAATCTTCAACAGTGAATGACTGCCTCACACCCACACTTTCAAAAAGTTCACGGAAATTATTTTTATATTTATTAGGCAACTGATAAAGGTATGGTGCTGCCTCAAAATTTAAATGAAAAGAAACCTTTTCTGAGTCAACATATGCATTCTCAACCAGAATGAAGCTAAAGGGCTTTAACTTATCAATAATTGATATCTTAGTGATGTCATTTTGCATCAAGGCTTCATGAAGGTATTTGTAGCAAGCATTGGTGATATTCTCCTGGTACAGTGTAATTCCATCATCAACTGATTTTGCAACTTCTTTCAATTGGTTTATAACCAGATCAAGTGTTGGCTTCTTGAGTAATCCCAAAAACTCCTTAACAGCCAATGACACTGAACCACAACCTCTAAAGGAATGGGAATTTTCATTTAGAATTGGTTGCAAAAGACAAATTATATCTTGATGTTCAGCTGTATAAAGGTCAGTTGCTGCAAACATGGTTTCAGGTTTAAAACTGTTACCTTTCCAGTCCAAAGAAAACCTGCTGGTTTTGTCAAAATGGAAGGAAGGGGATTGTTTGATATTTTGCAGCAAAATCCTTTGCTCTAGGATCCCTTATTTTTAGTTTCTCATCAATAAGACTCAATAAGATACTACTTCTTAGGCATGCAGCAACATGATCACTTTTATTAATTTCAGCTACTGACTCTGCACGTTCTAGCATGTCATCCCATAAAATATCATCTTTTGCCATACCTAACTGAACTAGTTTAATCAAAATAATAGGATTGAGATAATCCTGAGTAGAACCATAAGGGAATCTTCCATCTTTAAAGTCAAATAACTTTGCAACTCGTCCTTCAGGGTGGATCAATCTTGATGGCAAAACCAAAGGATGCCCCTCCAAGGAACAAGGAATACATGGAGTAACACGAAGAATTCCCGAGAACTCATCAACTTTTTCATTTAGAACAAAAATCATTAAAGGATCTCTAAGTTCTGCTTCAATTTCTTGAATATTTGGAAAAAACACTTCAGAAAAAAACTGTTTCTCTGAAAATGTGTTTTCAAGTAGTATCTGTTTGCAGCCAGCTTCTTCAAATCCTAATTTTACTGAAGAAGGAAGTTCAACAGCACAAAGGTTTTTGGACCCAGTCTTCTTGAGGTATTTCAAAAATATCTTGAAGGCTGCTGAACCGACATCTCTTCTTTTAAGTATACAGTCATCTAGAAATCTTACATTCTTCATGGAAACCCAAGTAGATCCATCAGAGAAGACTTTGGTCAATTCTTTCCCTTTTCCATGAGCTATATCTTCATAAAATCCTTGGCAAATTACAGAAAAATCATCATGAACTAAATCAGGATCGGGCCACACTGCATAGTAAGTATAATCCACTAGCTCCCCACTAGTGGCCAGGTCCCGTAAGACACTCAGTGCCTGTAAGTAAGCTTTCACAATAACATGTCTCATGAACGTGGTATTCCATCGTCCTTTTGTATCTGTTTTCCAGATTTCTTTCCTATTTGATGTAACAGCAAAGCACCCATTGATGTGAACTGGCAAGCCTGTTTTTATTCGTAAAGGTAAATAGCAAAACACCTCTCCAATGTGTGGTTTCACAGTCCACTTCTGGTCCTGGATTTCTGACAGCAGAACTCCTACTGCCCCACATGGAACCAGTCCTAGTCTTCTTCCACTCTCACTCAGGGAAAACTTCAGAGCCTCTCCTGTGTCCATGCAAGTACATAGAAGCCACGTGGTACACTCTACTGTTTTTTGTGACAACTCATCTGATGGCTTTTTTGATTGGCCAGACTTTGCCATTTCAAAGAGAGCAGCTGGGTCATCATCTGGGCCTCTAAAAAGTGGTGACTGTAAATCAGCAATCCTTCTGAAGACATGGTGAAATTCTTCCACTGTGATCTGAAGAATGCAAGATGACTTTGGTTCATCACTGGGAAGCTTTTTATTACTGCTGCTGCAAGTCTTCATGAGCTTAGCAGCCTCTTTTAAAACACTTAAGACAGGTGTGTTCAATGCTTTGGAAGAGCAGGATTTTTTTTTAATTATTACTGTATCTTGTGCTAAGCGGGGGTTGGTTTCCTCAATTTTCAAGTACTTCAAATACATTGACTTTACACTCTGAGTGAAAATGATAAGCCTGTGTCCACAGAGACTAAATTCATCCACAAGAGAATAAATATCTGCTGTATTATAGCAAGTACTACTAACTTCACTCACTTTTGCTTCCTGTTGAGTTCTAAAGGACAGTCGGAAAAGAGTTCCATTATAGCTGTAAGGTGCTTCTACAGTCAAAGGTAACTGACAGCCAAATACATCTATAAATGGTTTGAACTGATTAGGAAATTTTCTAAGTCTTTTCTGTTGTTTACTCCAATTAATTTTGATCCCAGGATTGGATTTGTCTTTAATGTGTTTACTGATATGGTTTATGTTTGGATCGAACATTATCATGAATTCCCGACTCATAATGATGGGAATGTCAGTGATATGGTACACAGAATTAAATCCAAGACCAAATTTTCCAACTTTGTCAACTTCTGCCCTTTTTAAAGATTCTCCTAACCTAGTTATGTTCACAAAATCTGAATCTGAGAATTGAGAATTGTTGAATGACCACAAAGCAGGTCCATGACAAGCTGCCATCCCTGGGTCGAGGAGATTCTCTCTTATGTCCATATTTCTTCTCATATCAATCAAGAAACTGCATTCTGTTGCATTTGCATCATCAGCATTTTGAAGTAGTTCTTTAAAAATATCTGACACTGAAGGGTATTCTTCCAGAATATTTTTAATTCTTACAGTAAGTGGTTCTCTTTGTCCTGACTGCTCAAATCCCATGTTTTCAGGATTTATCAGTCTTGTACTAAGGCATGGAACTTTGAGCCATTCTGCAGTTTTCATGGGTATGTCCTCATGCACCAAAATGATTGGTTCCACAGAATCTTCAAGTAAGTCATTAAGGTCATCAACTTTAATGTCACAGTAACAGCATTCGTGAATTGGCTTCATGATGAGTTTAGAAGGACTTTTGCTATGATGTATAGGAACTGGTGTGTTGGGGCTTGCTGGAATCTGATTGCTATATAGCCATCTGATAATATTCAACATAAGGTGAAGATTTTGTTTGCTTTCTTGTTCACTGAGATCTTGGTCACTTTTGAGATATATCTTCTGAATAACCATGGAAATATGATCTGATGTCAACTCCTCTATTGAACCACAGACCTTAAATAGTTGGTGGAATTTCGCCATGGTTTTAGGTACATTATGCAAATAAGGCTGAAGGTCAAGATCATGGATTGGTTTAATCACAGCTTGGGCAAGTGGACAAAACTTCTTGCCAGTCCAAACCCAGGGAAATTTTAAGGCTCTAAAAGAATCTTTCCCTTCATTTAGATGATCATGCATGAATCCATAAATTTCAAGCAAAATATGCTGGAATTGATAGTAGTCTTCATCACTAAAGGTTTTTGAAGTATACCAATCAACAACAATTTTAAAGTGTTTTAAGACAGCACTAATGCTAGGTTTTGTGAAGATCCCTAATGCTTTTTCCAGGTTTACATGGATACTTTCAACAAGAGGAAGTGAGGAGCCAATGAGAATTGCATGGCCTACATCACACATATCTGGTGGTGCACAGAGATTACAGAGATCTCCTTTCCAGACTAAAGAGCCTGGATAATTTGGAGGCCTTTCCTTGCAGGCTGGAACCCATTTTATTTTCTTCAATGTCATCTTTCCTTCAGATGATTGTAACAGTGTGTGATTCTTATTTAAAACCAGTAAGAGGGTTTTGGCTTTCTTCAGAAGAACATCCTGATCTGGACAAGCACTGCCCTGTAAGGCTTCAATTTTTTTTGCCACTTGCACAACATCTTTCTCTTTGAGACTGGCTTCGTTTTTTAAACCAATCTGTCTTAAGGAGTGAAGAATATCTGGTGAGGTAAAAACTGTGGGTGGGAAATAGGTTCCTTCTTCATTACAAAAGAGATCCTTTAGTACTTCTATATCCGGGTCAAAGAGTTCGCCAGCTGATACCACCTGTTCCTGTGGTATCTGGATGAATTTTAATGGTGTTAACCACTCAAGCACATTTGGATTCTCATTTTTAAGAGAAGACAGATTCTCAAGGACCCATAACATAAGCTGTGTTACCTCTTCATGTGAATAAAATGCATTTTCAATATCTTTTAAAACAAGCTTTAAGCAGCTAGTGGTCTTTAACTGTTCTATTTTCAACATGTTTGCAAGACGAATAGTAGCTTCATCACTACTGTCTATTACTGAAATAGAAAGTCGCAGATCTGCTGGGAGCTTGGCAGTATGGTGTAAGACTTTACAACCTTTCAATTTTGTATAAGCGGAAATTCCCTGACCAGAAGAATGGTTAATGCGCTTGAATATTGCCAATTCTTGAATAATTCTTTTCTCTTTCTCACTGCTATCAGTTAAACTAGCCAAGAACTTCCTCAGGGCATCTTTGTGTGTTGGAAGTAGCGAAGTTATTTGATTACACAATTTCTGCAATGGCATCTTCTCCATTATTTGCAAAACAGCACTTGGTAATGGTGAATGAATATATTTTTTAATAAGCGGATGTTGTATACATGCATCTAATTTTTTAAGGACAAATCCTCCAAGTTTTTGTACAATGTCTGCTAAAAATTCTGGAAGCTGTGCTTCAGATTCATCATCTAAAATGACTAATGATGGAATCCTGAGTCTAATGAGTTCCACACATGCCTGACCTTCCTCTAGTATAGTTCTGGGGATAAGTGGCATCTCATCAAATAAAGTCAAATCCTCTGAAAAATGTATATAAAGATTTTTCCAAACCATCTTAAGCCATGAAACAGATGGGTGATTTCTGTTTTCATCAAATGGATACCATTGAACGATCAATTCTCTGCCAGGCCAGAATGTATTCATTACTTCCTTGATAAGACGTGCAAATCGTTCTGGATTTAGAAGCTGCAGCTGAGTACATGGTCTTCCTGTAAATCATACACAGAAATGTCATAAATACATATAATTCTACTACAGTAGCTTTCTATTCTCACAAATAAGACAGTAGTGGGAAGTTTGTTTTGTTGTTTTTTTTTTTTTTTAAGACAGAGTCTCGCTCTATCACCCAGGCTGGAGTGCAGTGGCGCAATCTCCGCTTACTGCAAGCTCCACCTCCCGGGTTCACACCATTCTCCTGCCTCAGCTTCCCAAGTAGCTAGGACTACAGGGGCCTGCCACCACACTTGGCTAATTTTTTTTGTACTTTTAGTAGAGACAGGGTATCACCGTGTTAGCCAGGATGGTCTCAATCTCCTGACTTCATGACCCACCTGCCTTGGCCTCCCAAAGTGCTGGGATTACAGGCATGAGCCACCGTGCCTGGCCAGTACTGGTTAAGTTTTCTAAGAGCTGGAAGTACATGTAAAAATTCGGCAAAACTGGGCTAAAATAATTTTTAAATAATAATAGTGATAGAAAATCTATATATAAATCCATATTTACAATAACCTGTGAGAGAAATAATTCTGCCTGGAAAATGCTTATTTTAAATAAATATACAAAATGCATTTAAATATGTTTTTTAAAGTATCCTATAATGTTCTGCAAATGAAATCAATATGGAAAACAATGTTTAGCACTTATTTGCCCACAAATAAAACACCAAAGAAAATGCAAATAAAATTTAGGTAAGAATCTTTTTTGTTTAAAGGTAAAATTGATACACGACCCCAATAAAGGCTGACTATGCCTTATCCGAATGCTTGTGACCAGAAGTGTTTCAGATTTCGGATTTTTTTTTTGGACTTTGGAATATTTACATTGTACTTACCAGCTGAGCATTCCAAATCCAAAAATCTGAAATCCAGAATGCTCCAATGAGCATTTCTTTTGAGTGTCATGTAGATACTTGTTGCAGATTTTGAAACATTTGGGGTTTCAGATTTTTGGGTCTGGGACACCCAACCTGTATGAAGGATGTTTTGTGTTAACTTCAAGTTTCCAGGAGCCACACAGCTGTATGACCTACAGAGAAGGGCATGAAGTCAGCACACTGAGGCTGGAGTCTCAGCTGCAGCTGACCAGCGCTTTCTGCAGCTGAGGCAGCAATGAGACTTACATGGTTTCCTTTCAACAACTAAACAGATGTCTAATTTCAGTGCCATTTCATTTTTCTGGGACTTGAATTCTCTCATTTGGAAAAATAATGGGGATGAGATTCTAGATCTAAAGACTGCTCTATATTTATGCCCAAATACAGAACATATTTACAACTTTTCCAAAGTACCCTGTATCTAGCTACTTATTATTAAAGTATGCTGTTCAGAGCCCTGAGATTTTTGCAGAAATACTTTGGAGGCAACAAAGGAGCACGTGGGGCCATGCTGTGAAGGCAGCAGAGCAGCTCCGCTTTTGGATGTCTGATAAACTAGAACACTAGGAAGATATTTGCTTGGGTTGAGGGGGGCAGTTTTTACTGGTTTTAACCACTGGCCTTAGAAATGAACATTTTCTTTCTAAGTGAATTTAGTATTTCAGAGTATGACATTTATAATATCAGCAGGAACAAAATGAAAAAATAACACCATACATCTGTAGGTATATTTTTCCCAGAGAAATAAACATCTCAAATTCCATCTGGTATAGATACTAACATTCAATATTCTCCCTACGTACATATGACTTCTAGACTCTTAAAAGAGTGGCAAGGCACAGTGGCTCACATCTGTAATCCCACCACTTTGGGATGCCAAGGCAGGTGGATCACGAGGTCAGCAGTTCAAGACCAGCCTGGCCAAGATGATGAAACCCCATCTCTACTAAAAATACAAAAATTAGCCGGGCATGGTGGCGGGCTCCTGTAGTGCCCAGCTACTCAGGAGGCTGAGGCAGAAAACTGCTTGAACTCAGGAGGCGGAGGTTGCAGTGAGCCGAGATTACGCCACTGCACTCCAGCCTGGGCGACAGAGTGAGGGCCCGTCTCAAAAAAAAAACAAAAAAAAAGCAAGTTTGGAAAATATTATAAGAGGAATCCCGCCTCAGGCTCTGGAAACTTTTACATATTGTTACTTTTTTGTCCAAGAAAGCATACCCTTATTTCAGAGGCTTATGTATAAAAAAGATGACTTTATCTTCTACCAAGAAATTGCCTTTCATGTAACAACAAGATATTTAAAAATTACTGCCATAGAAATTTAAGCAAGGGCACACTTTTGCAACTTTAGGAAGGTGTCAATACCCAAATTCAGAATATTTTTCAGTTTTTACATTGTGTGATTTACAATAATTCAAGCACTAATATTTAAGAAATTACAAAATCTTGTCAGCAGCTTGACTAGTATAGCCTGTTTGATCTGTAAGTCCTATTAAAATATGATTTTCCAACATTTTCCTTTTAAAAATGCTCACTGAATCAGATTTAACTATAGTGGAATATCCAAATCATAAGGCAAGGATATAATACTAGAGATACAAAAAAAGAGTTAGAAATTAAAATTCAAAACACTCAGAAAATAAAAAATTAAATATGCACCACTTTGTGCTCTATGTTAATAATTGCCACGACATGCATTCCATAGATAATCTTACCCAATATCCTTTCATGAAATTTGGCAATTTATAAAACATATACCTACCTTCAGGAAAATGATCTCATTTAATGTATAAATTAAATGCCAACAAAACACACACACACACACCACCTATAGCATGCAACTAACACATCGGTCATGCTCAACTGAAAAAAACATGAAAGAAAATAAAGGAGAGAGAAAATGTAATAAGACACCAGTATATGTACATTAAGTCAGTTCGATCTGAAGTCCTGAATTCTATCCATTGTATTTAAGACATTCAGCTTTTTAGTTATAAATGTTAACACAGAAACAAGTCTCCATGTCCTGGGTTAGAAAGTCATAGAAATTATAAAGCACCTTTAACAGGATCTGCAAAATCATTTTTGTAGCAGTTTAATAAATGAAATGGTTTTTGTAACCTTAAAATTATCAGCACTGTCTACAGAGGTTAAGCTACAGTACTGAAATTATTCCAAGAGGCAGAAAGGTTTAAACAATGACCAAATTTAACTTAGAAGGAACTCTTCCAAGAGTAGCTTTTGCTTCACTATGATCAGTTCAATCCCTCAGTGGTTCAAAATAATAACATCAACATAATGAATCAGTACTCAAAGACTGCACTGCTTTTTATTGTTTATGTTTATGTTCAGTGCTAACCTTGAGATGAATTTCAGCACAGACGGAAATATTATATATAGTCTACTTAAAAATTTACTTAACCAAGAAATCTCAGTCCTGAATGTTTTAATTAACTGAGAGTTTACTACATTCAACCAGACTCCTTCAGTCTCCAGCTGGCTACAATAACAATCCATCCAAAGCTCTAAGCACAGTGACAGTTTTTGATACTTTTCTCCTGTACAGAAAGTGGCAATGACAGCCTGGGTAGCTGATGAGTTCTAACAATGCCCCACTGAGCAGAGAGATGCAAATCTCTTTGTAAATGTCCAGTCAAGCTTCAATTAAATGGTGTACTGTAGATCAGTCAATCTTCAAAGAAATGAAGAGAGAATAGAAAAAAAGAAATGAAACCACCACAATAGAAAAGGAAGGAAAGAAAGGGCAGCCTTCCTGCCAGCTCAGACTCCCTCCATCTCCAGCCTAGCAGTGGCACTGCAGACCCCAGGGCCCAGCAGAAAAGTCCAGCAAGCCAGGGTGGTTCAACATTAGCCCCAGTGACCACATTTCTTCCTCAAAAATCACCACTGACACTCTGTCACCGACCTCTTAGCTTTCGTCTTAAGAGAATCGCTGATGTAACCAGACAGTACCAGGGCAAATGTTAATTATGCAGTCCACTTATATCAAGATTTTGTTTTCCTCTTTGATTTGATGCCACCTTAAAACATGTAAGATACATTGACAAAGCCTTAAGAAAAATACAGTAATAAGAACTGTGAACAATAAACCATTTTTAATATAAGCTAGGAACTCAAAATATTTATATGAATTATCACTATAATAATGACTTGGTTTCTAAACTATTTTAGTGTATCACCTGCCTCAAATAATATTGATCATAAAATGATTTCTGTAAGCAAATCTTATATCCTATAAATTTCCAAATGAAACATGAAGTTGGGGAAAATAATACCACTAGTTGAGTCAAAAAATTTTTATTTATTAAAAAAAAAAGGCAGTCAGTAAAATGACATGAGGCAGTCAACAAAATGACACACGAGGCACTGTAAGAACAATCGGCCAACTGTCCCCAGTGAGACCTAGGCTGGCCACCTTCCCTTCCTCAGCACACCCAGGACAGGGGGTCCCTGCTGTCACCAACCACAGCACACTGAGCCAGACTCCAAAACAGAAAGGCTGTGGTCTCCTGACTTCACAGTCACAGGTCCCAGAATCTACGTCCCTCTCTGTTTTTTTGTTTGTTTGTTTTTGTTTTTTGTTTTTTGAGACAGAGTCTCGCTCTGTCGCCCAGGCTGGAGTGCAGTGGCGTGATCTCAGTTCACTGCAACCTCTGCTGCCCCGGTTCAAGCAATTTTCTGCCTCAGCCTCCCAAGTAGCTGGGATTAAAGGCGCCTGCCACCATGCCTGGCTAATTTTTTGTATTTTTAGTAGAGACGAGGTTTTACCATCTCGGCCAAGCTGGTCTTGAACTCCTGACCTCGTGACCCACCCGCCTCTGCCTCCCAAAATGCTGGGATTACAGGCATGAGCCACCGAGCCTGGCCCCCTCTATGCTTTTTAATCGGAATATTTGTGTGCATCATATAATAGAGATGCATTCACTATCACATTTCCCATTAAATACCACAGCTTAATATACAGATTCCCACACCATTCTTTGATTAGAGACTAAATGTTCTATGAAGTGAATGTTTCCAAGTCATCTGAATATGGTTTTACTGTGGTATTTGTAATAACAAAAATCTGTATTAGTACGGTTTCCTCTCTCCTTTAATATTATAGTTATTACCACCAGAAAAAAAAAATTGTTGACATAACTTCTAGCTACTTACGTAAATGCAAAAACAGAATTCAAAGAACCAAATGAACAAAAACATCAGGCTTCAAATGAACACGACATTCAGTTATCCTACCTGAATATCCCCAGAGAAGATGTTGTGCTAGAATACAATTAAATCCATTCTTAGAAGAAGTCAGAATTGTCACAATTTTCACATAATGGCTACAGAAATTGTTCTGTATCTTAAGATAATGCTGTCTGTAGAATCTCTACACATCCTTATGTAAAAGAAAAGCCAGAAACAAAACTCCAAACATAGCAGAATACACATCTAAGATTTAAAGCTATATTTCAGTGCAAACTAAATCAAAGTACGTAAGAGTCAGGAGTGTGGGTTCAGAAAGAAAGCAAAGAAAGAATTATGGACTTCATATGCACAAATTACATTATACCTGCATAACATCATTTGATAAGCTACCAGTGAGCTTTTTGCACAGGCTATCATGTTCAGAGATTCTAGACTAAAAAACCTGATTTTAAAATTTTAATTTTAAAAGTTTCGGAATATCTATACAAAGTGTGTAATTCCAACTTTATAATAAGGAAAAAGAGATTTTATCATCTATTTCCACTGCTTGCCCATGGTAACCAACAATTACAAACGTCTAAGAATTGTTTCATGAACATCTATCCCTCCTCTGCTTGAATGAAGCAAGAAACTTTTAATCAAGTGGACTGCTACAGCTCTGTGAGACTTCTGTGTATTTGGGTCCCTTAGGCTAACTAAACTAGTAGCTAAGATAGAGAGCAAAGGTGTAACCAAAGAAACGGAACTCTCCTCATCTTAACAGCATTCTAATCACCTTAGCAACAGGCACCTTGTTAGTTAGGCAATACTGATTAAGTGCTAGAGATATAGAAATGGACAACTAGACATAGTCCCAGACCTGGCCCTACAGTCTAATGGAGCAGGCAAGTATCAGATAAATTATTACAAACACTTAAACAGGTACTGGTGTGTGAGTGCCATGGAGACCAGAGCATGGAAGCACACATGGGTTGCACAAAAGATGAGCAGAGCTAGTGAGATGGAGGAGTTGGCAAGGAAATCACATGTATCACAGCTGAGGGAGGGACAGAACGTGCTGTCCTCCAAACAGAAAAAAGCATGGAACTAAGGGAAGGAGATGAAAAATAGCAAACATCAACAGAACCTTCCATGTACTAGGCATCTTCATGACACCCAGAAAATGGAGCCAGCTAATGAAGTGCCTCATAGGAAAAGTTACGGATTTTGGTCTCATCTAATAAATAAGTATGAAAATTTTAAAAATTATAAATAAGATCCTGGCACCAACTATTAGGCATCTGTACCACTAAACTGTTCTTGTTTCTTTTTCCTTCATCCAAAACCCATTTACCTGCTCTTCTAACTATTCTCCAGTTTCTGATATCCATCCATTTACTTAAGCAACTTAACACAGAAGTCAGTCAGACCTGGAAATTAAAAAAACAAAAATCGTAGCTTCAACTCTGCAACTCAAGCAAGTCATTTAAATCCCTCCATTTCTTTGAGCTTCAATGTCTCCATCTCTCAAATGGAGACACAGGCTCTCATGGTTGTAAAGAATAAACAAGACTACAGAAGACACTGATTTGAAAAGGAACTATTAACTCACGGACACAAGAGCGAGATTTGCCTTTTGGCCTCTGCGCCGCATCTCCTCCATGCGGTCCCCACCCAGCCCAGCAGCTGAAGCATCAACTTGTCCAGTCAAACTTGGCAAGCAGGCTCTCGGCCAGACCTTGGAAATATAAAAATAAAGATTGCCCCTGCTCTCAAGGATGTTGCAGTCTAGCACAGTAAAAACATGATTCTAATAAAACAAAGAGGATCAAATGGACTGTGTACTGAGTTCCAAGAGCAAAAGAGAGGCATCCACCTCAGACTGCAGGGCAGGGGTGAGGCACAGGGCAAGATGTCAAAGAAAGCTTCCTGGAGGTGACACATGAGCTCAGTACTGAACGATGAATAAACATTAGCTGGGCAAAGTAGAGGATGGAAAGAAAGTATTCTAAGCAAAAGGAACACCATGTACAAAGCTGCAGCGATGAGAAAACTTCCATGCAGGGAAAAAAGTACTGAGAACCTACACTGAAGTAGGCACTGCGCTAGATGGTGGTGACAAATCTGAGAGGTCTCTCTGCTTTCACGAAATTTAGGGAGGATTCACGTTCATCAACCTACAAGTGCTTGTCTAATCAGAACAGAAGAGGGTGCCTGCATGCACCAAGGCCAGTGAGACAGCACTCCACAATCATGGAAGTTCACAAGCATGGAAAGTCCCCTAGTTCATGCTAGCAGCGCTAGATTTCTCCTGATAGATTCAGTGTCCACTGGAAAACCTGCAGGAGGGTGACATAATCAGATGAAGCCCAAGCGCTGTAGGCAAGGACATCAACTGCAAGAATCCAGTAACAATGAGAAATTAGAGGACCTGCCATAGGCAGTGGAGTAAGACCACGGGACTGGCACAGAAAATTTAGTCAGCAGATCCTGGAGATTGTGGGGAACAAAGAAGAAAATTTAAGGATTCTTTCCTGGGCAATCTTGTGAACAGTAGTGTTATTTTCAATGGGATCACTCAAAATGAGAAACAGATTTGGGGAGAGGATGAAGACTAAAGTTTCGCAATGTTGATTTTGAAATACTTACGGGATTCCAAGTGCAAAATGCTAACAACAGCTACTATTTGTCAGTATTAAGTGCCGGATATTGTGTTAAACGATATGTATTATGTATTCATCATTCGATCTTCAGCATAATGCCTGCTGTGAGTACAATATCGCAACAAAGCTTTCAATAACCTGATCTGCTGCAGTAACATAAACTTGGATACAACTCAACTGGCAAGTTGTGATTGCTCCCATCCTCCACTCAATCCTTATTTCATTATGCTTGCAGTGAAGCAATCCTGAATTTTATGTAATCAAATCCTGGGGACCTTCAGATATACCCTTAGAAGGATATTACTGTATTACCATGTTACTGATGAGGAAGCAGGGGCTCAGAGAGGATAGAAAATTTGTTCAAAGTCACACAATAGAGGAGCGAAGTTTAAGCCCAGATTTGTGTAACTACAAAATCCAGGTTTTTAATCTCTGCTACACTACCTCTCTGAAGACGAGGGTGGTGACGGAAGATATGGTGGTCACTAATGCTTTCATGGGAGTGGATGAATGTATTCAAAGAAAGGAACAAAGTAAAAGAGCTGAGGAAGAAGCCCCCACACTAACCCATATTTAGGGAGTAAAGTGAGGAACAGAGGTTCACAAATAATTCTGAGAAGCAAGCAAAATCAGTGGATGCCAAGAAGGTATGGTATCATCACAGCTGAGGGCTTCAAAGAGGAATCCCAAGCTTCTGGGAGATCAGGTAAAAGAAACAGAGAAGTCCACTGAGCTGAGTAACAGAAAAATCATTAACTAGTGACGACAGCCAGACTATTTTAGTGGAATGACAGTGGAAGCAAAAGTCTGTTTGGAGTGATAATAAATAAAGACGAAGTACAGACAATAAGACAACTCTTTCTGGAAGCTGGACTATGATAGAATACAAGAAAGAAAATCAAGATCGAGGTCTGTTTTGTTTTTCCTGAAATGGAATATAGTGAAACATGTTTCACTGCTAATGAAAGGGGCCATAGAAGTAAACACTAAAAATACAAGCAGTAGTTCAATATTTAGCTAAGGATTTTAAATGTAATACAAGGAAAAGGTACAATTATTAAATAATGTGACAGATTTTGTTTGAGCTACAGAATTAGAGGAAAAGTTTCCATTGCAGAACAAACATATGTTTTCATTTTATGCAGTAGTACTTCCCAGACTGGCCAATCAGTGTTTACCGATCACTCATAAACAGAAGTCCATAGTGCTCTGTGTCAGCAAAGCAATGGAGTAATCATTATGTACAGCAAAAAATATCCAATGTTGTTACATGTCTGTGATGTTCCCTACCATTTATGAAGGGGGCTCCATAAACATAAGACTCTGCCTTTCTTCTCCTGTACTCACTAATTCCCCCAACAGGCCCCATACCAGAAAGCAAGATGACTTATATGCTTGGTAAGTTGAGAAAAAGCATCTGCACAGGCTCAGCAGAACTCATAGGCACAGATGTTTAGTAGGGGCAGGACCTCTGGAAGGAAGTCTGTAGCTTTCCAGGACTACCTGTGACTAGACTGGTGAGCTAATCCATTTCATTCTGGGAGTCAACAGAATTCCAATGCCTGTCACGGCTATAATCTCCAATAGCACAAGAATCAGTGACAGAGGTGGCTTCTGACATGCATCTGCTGAATTCCTCTGCTATGTCTTCACTGACTCAGAACTCAGGAAAGGCAAGCAAGGTGTCACTTACTGGCTCCCCCTAAGTCCCTGTATCATCATGCTCTCAAAACAGTAAAACCATGAATGGCAATAAAGTTGTATCAAAACAAATTTTTGTCTGGAACACAGAGGTAAAAATGATTGGGAAGATACCCATGTGACTGGTTTAAAAAAGTTTAAAGGCTAGTGATACGGTTTGGCTGTGTCCCCACCCAAATCTCATCTTGACTTGCAACTCCCATAATTCCCATGTGTTGTGGGAAGGACCCCCAGTGGGAGATAACTGAATCATGGGGGTGGTGTTCTCACGGTAGTGCATACTGTTCTCGTGGTAGTGACTAAGTCTCAAGAGAGCTGATGGTTTTATAAGGGGAAACTCCTTTCTCTTGGCTTTCATTCTCTTTTTGCCTGTCACCATGTAAGATGTGCCTTTAGCCTTCTGCCATGATTCTGAGGCCTCCCCAGCCACGTGGAACTGTGGGTCCATTAAACTTCTTTTTATTTAAAAATTACCTAGTCTCAAGTATGCCTTTATCAGCAGCATGAAAACAGACTAATACAGCTAGTTATCAGGCTTATTAAATAATCATGAAAATAGGAGCCTAACTCTTAAATCTAGATAAAGAAAAGTGATCATCAAGACAATTTCTGGGAGTGACCCACGCGTGATGTGTGATGAACAAAACACCAGATGAACATCTGGTGTAACAATACCAAGAAAATTAACCAAGACCAGAAACAAAACACAGTGCTTCATTATGACACCAAAATAACAAATGTGAATCCATAATAGAGAAAAAGAAGAAAATAAAAGTGGAAAAATGTAACTTCGAAAGATGTCAAGTTTTGTACATTAATTTATACATTTATCTCATCCCTAAAAATATAACAGGTTTGCCCCATTCACCCAGGGCTAGAGAAGCAAATTGTAGCCACACTCTGTGCCACAAGATATTTGGAAAATGCTGAGTGAAAGCAGAATGCTCTGCTGACCTTCCACCCTTCTCACCTGATGTGGCCCTGAATTAACTTTTGGCCATTTCCAAATCCACATCCACCTCAGAAAGGATCTGCCACCAACAAAAATATTGTCTTTAAAATAAAGTAATAAACCACACAGTAAAATACTATAACAATGAGAAAGAATTGTTAACAGTTCCATGCAACGATCTGGATGAATCTCACCAGCATCACAGCAAATAAAAGCCAGACACAGAATATATGCCACATGGCTCCTTCTATACAAAGCATGATTAACTAGCAAAGTGAATCTATGCTGTTAAAGCCAGTGTCGTGGCTACCCTGGAGTGGTCAGATTGAAAAAGGCAAGAGAGGGGTTTTGGGGGCTGATAATCTTCTGGTGATCGCCTGTGTTCTGATCTAGGTTTACATGGGTATGCTCAGGTGGTAAAATTTCACTAAGCCTACATTTATGAAATGTGCACTGTTCTATATGTATCTTATATTTCAACACAAAATTTTAACAAAAATATTAACACATCATTAATAAAAAAGAAAAAAAGGGCCGGGCACAGTGGTTCACATCTGCAATCCCAGCACTTTGGGAGGCCGAGGCGGGTGGATCACAAGCTCAAAAGATTGAGACCATCCTGGCTAATGTGGTGAAACCCCGTCTCTACTAAAAATAAAAAAAATTAGCCAAGCGTGTACTAAAAATACAAAAACCTAGCCGGGAATGGTGGCGGCACCTGTAGTCCCAGCTACTTGGGAGGCTGAGGCAGGAGAATGGCATGAACCCAGGAGGCAGAGCTTGCAGCGAGCCAAGATCGTCCAGCCTGGGTGACAGGGCAAGACTCTGTCTCAAAAAAAAAAAAAAAAAGGGAGCTCCAAAACGTTAGAGCAAAGATTGGCAGGGTTATAGGAATCTGGGCTTAGACTTCCAGAAAGGCTGTTTTGAAGATGACAATTACAATTAAATGAGTAAGTTAGATGTTTGAAAAGTCAGTCTCACAGCTACCAACTCATAGATACAGATCCCTGATGGGAAACAACATTTATATGCTCATTTTCTTTTAGTCTCACTTTAACTCCGACCTAACTTGCCTCTCCCATTCCAACTCATCTCACTTATATTTTAACGAATAAAGGTGTACAATGATTAGCAACTTTCCCTAAGTCATTATCTTGGACAAGAGAAAAGTACATTCCACAAAAGACACATCAGAGAGTACGCTTGACAATGTGAGGAGCAGGACAAACCCAGAACTTCTCAGACAATATCTCCCTTAGAAACAGCTCAGGTAACAGTTTCACAAGGAAAAGGATGCTTGCAGAAGTTGAAAGATAGTATTAAAATTAGAACCATGTTGACTGTTTTCCCCAAATTACTGTCTTTCCCTAAAAGACAGGACACTTATCAGACACCCATCACTTTAAGACCCCCACAACACCCTTTTCCTGCCCCTTCACAGAGCTAATTGAATTTGTCCACACTTCCCAGGAGCTGATCAGGCCTAATGCAAACCCAGCATCGTAACTACATAAAACCACAGAGGGGCCGTGGTGTCAGAAACAGAGCAAGGACAGGGCAAGGGGAAGACCTGACCTCCCTGCACGTGGCTGGCGGCCATGATCCTAACCTTTCTCTCCTCGTCTGTGAAGTTTAATAATCACTGTCATTACCAAATGAGCTACAAGTTGTGAGGGAGGCTCAAATGAAAAAAGAAATGGGAAAGCACCAGAAAAACTGTAGAGCACCATGCAGGGATAAGATGTTGACTACACCATCACAACATGACAGGACAGATTTTTAAATACACTTATCACCTTTGGATTCTTTTAGATGGCATCTCTTAGATGCCATTCTGGTAACTGAAACATCTTAAAACACAAAAAGTATATTAGGTTGAACCATAAGAACCTGTTGATTTATAGGTCTAAAATGAATAACAGAAAACTTTTTAAAAACTTCTATTTTTATAAAGACGTTTATTTAAAAGAAAACTAAACTATATACCTCGGGTTTGGGCAGCTTCCTTTAAAGCAGCCAGAAGGTGAGGTTTCAAGTTATCCAAAATAAATCTTCCTTCAAGACTTGGGAAAAGGGACCTGAAAAGGGAAAAGAACAGCAATTATCAGAATCTTCCGACGATTCCCAGATTTTAAAAAATCAATCACATATTTTCAAGTCAGTTAAGCTATTTTATTTTACATAAATTATAATGCACACGTAAAATCAAATTACAATATTTTTGATCAAATATTAGCTAGACTTTGCTTTAAAATGTGAGGGTATCACGTACCTTACTCAAATTCAGAAATATTCTTAATATCTTACAGTAAAATTAATTTTATTTCCTGAAATGTCAGTACACACCCTCATTTATAAAGAATTAATATACTATTTTCATTAATTTAAATATCATCAAAATAATTCATTAGTGACTAATCTGGCCTTGTCATTATTTGCACTTTATAAACATTGTTTTCAGCGTTGTTATTGAAATTTCCAAGAAAACAACTGCTTAGATAACTTTTAACTGATAAACATTTGAATACTTTTCATTTTAGAATATAAAAGGTATCCGTTGGTATTTTAACAATACATTGCTGCAAAAGTCTTCCTAACTATAAAATCGACACAGAAAACCATTGAATTTCACAACAAAGGACTCTCACACTGAGCAGGAGCAGGGGAACCCCAAGAGTGAGCAGGAGCGTTAGAAGGGGAACCCTACCTTGGATATTCTGCTGAGGTAATATAAATGACATCTTGGTCTGATACAGATGAGGAGAAGGGGACAAAATTGCCATTCTGTAAAGGGAGCAACTCCAGCCCAAGCAGCTCACTGTAGGCTTGGTCAGAAAGCACAAATTCCAGAAGGTGAAGCTTTTCTTCAGCACTGCCCAGGTGTGCACACTTCCGCAGCACCTGCCGCACCCACGCAGGCGTCACCTTCCTCACAGGTGTTGTGCCAGAGGCAGCCGTGAGCTGAACAGCAGCATCCACATTCCCTGGTACCTTGGCAATCTGCTTCCCTGAGCTCTGGAGGTAGTTGAGCACGGTTTTTGTGTATTCTAAATTTTCATCAAGTTCTGAGAAGTACACCTGCTCCAACGTGACCCAATCACAGCTAATTGAATAAATCACTGCATTCTGCAGCAGCTCGCTGAATAGAGGCTCTAACACCGGCTGCCAGTGCACCTTGACTTTGCTCGCCTCGGGCCAAAGCTTATAGATAACATCAACTGACAAGGGGAAATCAGAGCTCTTTTCCGTCTCCAGACGTTTTATTGAATCTAAGATCAGAGTAGCATAAGCTTTGGGGACAACATTCATGACCAGAAACTCATTCCATAAGGCTGCTGGGTCCCTCCACTGGTCCAGCTCTCTCCATTTTATGCTCCTGCGGTTATCAGTGAGGCCAAAGAACCCACTGATGTGAACTGGGAGTCCTGTGCTGCTTTCCTCACCAGGCGGTAAAGGAAGAAAACAAAATGCTTTTCCTGAGAAATCAGATGTTGCTCCTTTTGCTTCATCCTCTCTGCTTGATAAAGGCATGGCTATTCCAATGACTGGGACAAATTTCAGTTCATCAGCTAAAGAGTCAAGCTCACTACTGATCCCTCGCCCACCCACACTGTTACACACCAACCAAGATGTTTTTTGTGCATCCTTAGTACTCTCCTCTTCTAAAACAGTATTTACATGATATGTTACACAGGTGATGTTATTGCTTGGAGTCTTTTTACAATAGTTACTTATAGCAGTTCCCAGAATCTTTACAGAATTCAGCCGCTCCTGTTTCAGTGCCTCACTCTCACTCGAAGTCACTCTAAACACCAGTTTCTCTGTTGCGTCAGCCTCTCGGACATACAAGGAAACATCCTGCACACTTTTCAGAAAGAGCAGCACTGTGTCTGCATCTGCCCTAAAAGACTCAAACAACTCAAGAACCTTCTGCTTATTGTAGAGGTTACTACTAAGTTGTGAAGGTTGCAGGCGAAGAGGGAAACGGAAAAATGTGCCTGGAAAACTGCCGTTTATAAACGTTTCCTTGGTGCTTCCAAAAATGCCAATAAATGGTGCAAATTGGTCTGAAAGTTCACTAATTTCTTTACTGTCATCTTTGAGATTCCAACATTGGCCTGATTCATGTGGGCCAAAAAGTGTTTGATGAGGATCTAGCATCCCGATCTGGTCACCACTAAAGATACAAGGAACATCTGTAAAGAAAAATTTAAGTCATGATCAACTCTGAAATTTTAGGGACAGTTATGATTACAATTACAATAAATATTTGTATGAAAAAGCATGAGTCATTAAAAGGCTAAAACAGATTTATCTAAACACAAACTTAATTTACCTTCAGAAATTTAATTCTCTGAATATGAAAAATGATTTCTCTTTTGATTCAATCCAATAACAAATGCCAGGCATAGAGACTTTGCATGATTATTGTGAAAACCCAGAAGACATCTTCAAAAACTCACTACACAAAAGATGGGCAGAGTATTTGGATATCTACACTTAGCTCCCACCACCATGTGAGGCCAATGCAGCAGAACAGGGCTGCATCCTAAGCTCAACTTTACAAATTCCACAGAGACTCTGTGAGAAGGGAGAGAGAGCAGTACAACACGGGCGGCTCTGCCCACTGTGTTGCTCAGTGAGTGCCTGCTCTGAAGCTCACAAGGTGTATTCCCTCAAGTGTCTCAACCTCTCTGCCTCTGGAGCGGAAGCACTTCTCATGCTGGGAGCATCTCACCACATGGGGCCTAATTACAGTATTGAAAGATACCCATCTTTTGTATAACATGGCCTCTAAATTGATACCAACTGCTTCGCCTGTTCCTCAACCAAAGACAGAGTAGTAGTCAAAAACTGGCAGAAAAACCAGATGTGTGAGACCCACTGTGGTGAGAGAAACTCCTCCCCCGCGTGCTTTGGTGAGGATCTCCCAAGGGTGATGTGATGTGTTTGCCTCACATGCTTACTTAGCACCTCGGCTTCCTGCAAGATGCAACTCCAGTGAAGTCAATCTTTAATATCTATGGTCATCAAGCACAGCTTCAGCTGTCACAATCACCAACTCCTAAGCTTGTGGGTATTTTAAGTTAGCAAATGTTATGTCCACCAACCACGTGGCTAAATCCATCGCTAGTGGGGTCTAGGGAACGCTCACCCCTGCTCCCAAGGCACAGAGTCGCACCCCCACGAATGAAATCAGGCCAGTGGCTCCTGACAAGATAAAAGCATGACCTGTGACCTATGATATTCTCAAATCCTCGGATTAGAGAACAGTCCTCCAGTTAATGTTCCACACAAATGTGCTTATTCTCAATGAGCAATCAAAACCACACTGAGATGCAGGTGCTGGGCAATTAGCTGGGCCCTCACGCCACAGTTCATTCCTGCTTAAGCCTCCAGGCTTTTGCTACTCACATCTGTGTCCCACAACATTTACAAACCACTACATGGCACTGACTCAAGGGATAACTTGCAAAGAGGTGGACACATGAGTATTACTGTTCATAGATAATAGTCATATTTTAACATATAAATTTTTATTATATGATTTGTAATTTAGTCAATAGTATTTAATCGAATATATACATATGAATGTAAATGCAACAGGCTTACTAATATTTGGCTACAGTTGGGATGACCCTACTTTCCACGTGCCCAGGGCAGTTCCAATTCCGGCCAGTTGTCTGAGAAGAGTACCACCCTCCTTCACTCTCACAGGTGTCCTAGTATGAATAATAAAGTATACGGTCATCTTGGCTACAGTGATAGCCCTGCCTGTGCAATCTTTCCTTCTGCAAGACACAGTTTGAAACTAAAAGGACCAATTCCATTACACAATTTTTTATCACAAAACTATAGTAAGTACTAAGAGCTTTGATTCTACAAGAGCCATATACTCCTAGAGATGTCTACACTAAGAGTTAAGTATTTCCTATTGTAACTAGGAACCAGAAACCTCATATTCTTTCTAGATTAAAAATATGATTTCAAAGTAATCTTTAGAATGCTTGTAAGTCTAAAAAGAGTAGAATGAGAGAGGAAACTAAGAGATACCAAAACCACCTCAAAGATTTTCACTTTCTCAGTTATTCAGTACCATTAGATATACCTTCCTGTTTAACCTTCTGATATTTAGAACATGCACAAGAAGATCTGTAATACTCAGTTTGACTCTTGAAGAGTCGCAGTTTTGAAATTTTCATAGTAAAATTTTGTGTTCAAAAGCTGTATTTCAAATTTCACATCAAATGGCTTAATATACTGATTCCACTGGATCATGATGATGTTACCTTTTGGCATCACATGATGAAGTAAAACTTTGGTATTGTTACTGTGGTAATTTCAGAAAATTCAATATGCACTGATATTTCATTGACATACCTCCGGCTACTGACAGAAGAATTTGGGTAAGATGGCTTTTAAACAGTATCACCTCTGAAGTTAAACAAATACATTACAGAATGTAAGATAAAATATTTTCTAATACCAAGACTGAAAAGCCTAATACTCTACCTGTTATATGATAGACAGAATTGAACCCAATTCCAAATCTTCCGACCTTCAGAGGATCATCCTTTTTCCTACTTCTTGCTATTTCTTGAATGCCGTGCCAGTCCTCTGGGGTGAAAACCGCGTTGTTGTACACGTAGAGAGCAGGCCCTAGGTGTGAAAATGCGCAGGCAGGTATTCAGAAAAAGATGCCAGGGTGTTCTGTTCTATCTCAAGAAATCCTCTATACAAAATCTCTTATTTGAAGGGAAAATAGAGAGAAGTGAATAGAGTGAATTCCATACTATAATTCTTACTGTTTTACAATAAAATAAAGACACACACTGAGGTAAAACTAGCAGCAGAAGAAACATAGTATTGTTGGCCAAAATCCATAAAGGAAAATTAAAGGTTACTCAGATGCCCAAAAACATAAGGCAAACAAGAAAATCAATCTGTTACTACTCTATGTGACATTTGTTCTAAATAGTATATTTAAATCTTTTTTTGATAAATGGAAAAATATTTACCAAATAAATATGAAATATTTCATATATTTCATGAAACATATGAAAATATGGGCACAGTGGCTCATGCTTGTAATCCCAGCATCCTAGCACTTTGAGAGGCCAAGGCATGTAGATCACCTGAGGTCAGGAGTTCGAAACCAGCCTGGCCAACATGGCAAAACCCCATCTCTACTAAAAAATACAAAAAATTAGCTGGGCATGGTGGTGCGCACCTGTAATCCCAGCTACTTGGGAGGCTGAGACAGGAGAATTGCTTGAACCCGAGAGGCGGAGGCTTTAGTGAGCCGAGACTGCACCACTGTACTCCAGCCTGGGCAACAGAGCAAGACTCTGTCTCAATTTAAAAAAAAAAAGAGGCCGGGCGCGGTGGCTCAAGCCTGTAATCCCAGCACTTTGGGAGGCCGAGACGGGCGGATCACGAGGTCAGGAGATCGAGACCATCCTGGCTAACACGGTGAAACCCCGTCTCTACCAAAAATACAAAAAAAAAAAAACTAGCTGGGCGAGGTGGCGGCGCCTGTAGTCCCAGCTACTCGGGAGGCTGAGGCAGGAGAATAGCGTGAACCCGGGAGGCGGAGCTTGCAGTGAGCTGAGATCTGGCCACTGCACTCCAGCCTGGGCGACAGAGCGAGACTCCGTCTCAAAAAAAAAAAAATAATGATAAAAAAAAGAAAGAAATGTATTATGGAGACTTGCTATCTAAAGAAACTATGTGAGATGGTATGTTAATTTGTTTCAGTATATACACAACCATTTTACTATACACACACACATATACCTTATAACATGTTGTATGCCTTACATATGCACAATTGAAATCTTATTTCATAAGGTGAAAAATAATCCTTTAGTAAGATTAATAATCACCTTGTAAGTGTTTGAAGTTTTGTTTTTTCATCAGCCTCTAGATTGTTCTATACGAGGCATTACCTGTTTGATTTTAAAACCCATTAATGTGACAAATGTTTAAATAATACTGCAATTATACCACCTATGTAAAATAATACCACCTATCTCCAAAGTAGTTCCTTCAAAAAGTAATATTTATAAAATATTTCTGCACAAAATATTTTTGGAAATCCATTTTGTGAGACCTACCTTCAGAATCTCTAACAGTCTTTGAATATATTCAACTATATTCACTCATCATACTTTAAAGATGATTAATATTTTTCATTCAAAAAGGTACTGAAGTGTAATATATACACAATAAAGTATGATGATCTTGAGGCTGCAGCTTGATCAACTCCTACAACGCAGATGAACCTGTGTCATCTCCATCCACTTGAGGTATTCAGGGCACTCCCAGCACCCCCAGAAGCCTCTCCTCATGCTCCCATCAATTCAAGGACAGCCATGGGGATGTGACCCAGTTCGTTTCACAAAAATGGCATGACTGCTATTTTTAAAATAGTTAAAGTTGGAATATGCAGACAGTCGAGGCTGCAAAGGCTTTCCGGAAAGGACAGTCTCTCAGTGGAGTGGGGACTCTGCAGTCAGGAGGTCAGGCCCAGCTCTCCAGTCACAGCCACAGCACTTCCAGAAACTAAAGCCATCAAGGCAACATTTCCTCATCTGCACAATAAGGATAAGAAGGGCTGTCCGTCACCAAAGTGCTGGGGACCCAATGAGGCGGCACAAATACGGGGCTCAGCACAGAACCAGCAGAGCAGACCCCTAAAAACATCAGCTATCATTACTGTTACTATAATCAGTATGAGTATATGACACAACTTCCAAACAATGTCAAGGGTACCCCTAAAGCAGAAAATACACAAAAGCATGGCCTTTCACAACATCTTTCCAAATGCAGGAAAGTGTTACTATACATAAATGGTGTCCCTTTATTCTACTGATAATATAAAACACAAGTTGTTTGACTAGAATAAGAGGCTTTGGTCATTACAATGCTTGTCATTTTGTTTTGAGTTTTCAGATTTTATTCTTTGTTCTCTAAAAATACCAACTGGTGGAGACACCTTCCCACCCAAAGCAGAGAAAACATCTGAAGAAGTGGACATAAACATGCCAAAAGTACAAATGATAATTAGACTGTTCATTAAACAAAGCATTATTAATCATTAAAAACTGCCTGTTAGTGCATACAATAAAACTTATTCCTAATTACTGATTCTTACCCTGATATGGTGCCATATCTTTTGACCAAAGAGACTCTGTTCCGTGTTGAGTTTCGTCATATAAAAATTTAACTTCTGTTGCCCCAGCATCTTCTGCATTCTGAATTAATTCCTAACCAAAAAATATACCAAAAAATGGTAATTAATAACAGAGTAATCCTACTGTCCATCTTTGTATTTATCTACAATATTTAAAAAGTTAATATACTTAAATAAAGGAAGCCCACTATTTGCAACATTACCTTTAAGATCTGGTGAGGCTACTACTGAAAGTAATTGTTACATACATATGACAGTATGGTTGAAAAGTCCTTCTCCAATTATTTGAACTTAAATTTTGCCTTTTAATTTGCTATCACTTAGCAAATTAATCCTGGGCCCTATTTATAACTGTCTCATATTTACAATCTACCCAAAGGTTTTGTTCAAAGGAAATTATTCTATTTCCAAAAGCTGTACATATTGTCCTGTGTGGCAGGTAACCTAAGCTTGAGTGGCTGCCAGAAATAGACCTTTTTTTTTATCATTTGCTTACCAAACTTACCTTTTCATAGAAAAACAATAAAACCAAATAGTAGCAATCTATATGTACCCTTCGATTGGCTGCTTTCTTGAGAGCCTGAGAGATGAACATGTCTTTTTCCTGCACTAAGCTGAAAGCTTCCGGATGGTCGGGACTGACTCATTCCTTTCATGAAGAAGAAAGCACTATCATTTGTTTGGTGAATAGTGGGTGAGTGGAAGGCTGACCAGTTCCCCGTAATGTAAAAAGGAAAGGGCCAACTGCAAGATTTGCCTCAACAAAATTTCCAATCCTAACAACCCCCAATCACTTCTGCACACCTACCAAAATCACGCTGGGCTCTGGTCAGTTTGAAGGGAGCTCCAGAATCTGAAACAAGAATCAGCTCCTAGATCCAACCCCATGATCATCAAAGGAGTTTTACTCCCCCAGAGCATTGGGATCACTAAATTGGAAGTACAGATGGGCAAAAACTGAAGAGAGCTTTAACTGATAATACAGCAATGTCAACACTGACATCAGAGTACAGAGGTGACAGGATGTCCACATGAAACAAAATAACTAGGAGGAGAGTGCGGCAGCAGAAGTGAAAAGTCTGTTTTGCGATTGTGTTCAGTTCACCTAGTGCATTCCAAAGGGCTGGAGTGTGGTACCCACCAGCTGTTCCACCCCAAACATGAACAGCTAAGCCATGCCTCCTACAGCCTCATTACCAGCTAGTGATTCCTCCTTGTTACATAACTCACTATTTCAGATGGGATTTTAATTTTTTAGGCCTCATTCAATGCCAGAGAATCCCTAAAAATTAACAATCTTATTTACATTAGGATATTATGATAACATGAAGGATGGAAATAAGAATTAAATAGGTAGTGAAACACAATGTTAACTTACAAAATGATAGCACTTTAGATGTTCGACCTTGTTTTCATTCAGGTATCTATTTGTTATTTATGTGTACTTTAGGGAGCAGAGAGGTAGAACACGAAAGATAAAATCCACGTCCCAGGTTCCACTCATTCTCAAATTGAACAAAAAATAGGATGGGAAGCTTTTCCCCTAAATCGTAATCCTGACAGATTATTTGTAAACTAACTCTGAGATACACCAACAACACATTTTGTATTTGCTATTGGGCAAGTCACTAAGATCTCTGGACCTGTTTCATGAAACACAAACACCATAGAAGGTGGTGGTGTGGGTCTTAGTGATTTCTAAGACTCCTATTAAATCTAAAACAGTCTAATTCTATAACAACATTCCAAGGAACAAAGATTACATTGAACTGGCTACACTACAAATATATCTATAAGAAGCAAAGTGGAAGGTGTAGCCCTCAGCTGTTTGCCATAGACCTTTTTCATTTCTCAGCAAGGATCACACTCGCTCACTTCTGAACAGATGACAACCTACTCCTGTTACCACTACACCTTTATTTTAAATTTATTCTATTCACTTCTTTCTACCCCAAAACCACCTCATAGCAATACTCATTCCACCCTCACTTTCCTAATAAGTCAATATAAAAACTGTTTTTGAATTCGCTGTGACCCACTGGTGCCGATGCTGAAAGACAGACTGCTCCAACAACCCAGTCTTACCACGATCACTGAAGACACAATAGTCCTCAGGGAGTGTCTACCTGAGCAAGACTCTCTCAAGTTAAAGAGACCCAGTCCTGATTCCCTAACAGTTTACAACCTAAACTAGAAAATATAACCAGGGCCAAGATACTGAAGGTAATAAACACTAAGCAAGCTAATGAGAAGGAAAATGTGTAACAACTGATCTACTTTGACAATTGAGGAAGTTTCTTATTAAACACAAAATCTAATTTTTGCAGTATCTCCCATTATTGCTTTCTTTGATGATTACTGGTTTTTCTTTTTCTGTTGTTTTATTGTTTGTTTGTTTTTTGAGATGGAGTCTGGCTCTTGTCACCCAGGCTGGAGTGCAGTGGTACAGTCTTGGCTCACTGCAACCTCCGCCTCCATGTTCAAGCGATTCTCCTGCCTCAGCCTCCTGAGTAGCCAGGATTACAGGCAGCCACCACCATGCCTGGCTAATTTTTGTACTTTTAATAGAGACACGGTTTCGCCAAGTTGGCCAGGCTGGTCTCGAACTCCTGACCTCAGGTGATCCACCCGCCTCAGCCTCCCAAAGGGCTGCGATTACAGGCATGAGCCACTGTGCCCAGCCTGTTTTTTAAAGAGTATAATCAAACTAAAAAACATATTACGAAAAGAAATAAGTAAATAAAATAATTATCCTATTAAATAAACCCTCCCAACAAAGCAAATCTCTAAAATCAGGAGTCCGATAGGCATGCATTCAAGCCTCTAATTGTAGAATGTATTTGGCTGGCTGGTTGGTTGACTGGCTGGCTGGTTGGTTTGTTGGTTGACGTGTAATGCCCTGCACAATGATCTACACAGAACATTCCTGGAGCGACACTGCTGATTACAGCACCCAGTAGCTTAGTGCATTTCTTTGCCCCAGAAAACCTCACATATTTGTATCAACTCCATTCTCAAATGGAGCTATACACTGCTATACACACTGCTATACACTGCAGCCATTTGAATCGAGATAACATTTTAAAAATTTAAACACTAACAGGACTTCCAAGTAAATTTACTTCATCTCATTTTTATCAAAGTAAATAACACATGAACACGACATGTGTCCCACCTTAAGAATCTGTCCTCCTTCTGGATATCTTCTCAAAATGTCCTTGAGAAAATCAACAAGTGGTGGAGTTGTCTGACCAAATCGACCTAAAATACAGAACACATTTTAAGTGAGTTAGAAAAAAAATCCCATGACCTGTCACCAACATGTAACTTGAATCCGAGACATAGTATAACTATACAAGTTACGGTTGCATGTATCTCACTGCAGCACCCTGGTACAGAAATCTACCTGATGAAGCAATTCAGCAGAAAGTAAAGCAGACTCAATTTTATCAAATCTCTTGTTTTTTGTTTTTTTGTTTTTTTTTTGAGACGGTGTCTCGCTCTGACACCCAGGCTGGATGGAGTGTAGTGGTGCCATCTCAGCTCACTGCAAGCTCCGCCTCCCGGGTTCCTGCCATTCTCCTGCCTCAGCTTCCCAAGTAGCTGGGACTACAGGCGCCCGCCACCACACCCAGCAAATTTTTTTGTATTTTCAGTAGAGACGGGGTTTCACCATGTTAGCCAGGATGGTCTTGATCTCCTGACCTTGTGATCCGCCCATCTCAGCCTTCCAAAGTGCTGGGATTACAGGCGTGAGCCACCGCGCCCGGCCTCAAGATTTTTAAACTGAATTACAAATAAGGTCTCAAAAAATGTTCAAAAATATAATAACTATTAATTCAAAAACAAGGAGCATGGTGCAGTGGGGAGGAGTGTTGCCATTTTCCAAAGCAAATAAAATAAATAAGTTATTTTGTGGCTGCTTTGCCATTAAATAATAAGCCAGAGATAGGGGTGCCTATTATCACATTCTTAATAGTCTCAAATGCAACCACTGTTCTGTTTGTTCTGAAATTCAGCAGTCACAGTCTCAATGGCTGTGCACTACAAGTACCTTCAGGCCTTGCCTAAACTAGATATTCTTAGACCAACTGACCAGGTCACCTTCAGACAGGTGACTGGAGGCTGCAGGAAGAACACGAAAACGGAAAGTAATGCCTCAGACACACAGCATTTCCAAAATCCGTTTATCAGTATAAAGAAGTATCTGCTTAAAAAAGCAAAATTGTCACTATAAATGTATTTGCATCATTTTGGTACAACCACATATTGAGACCAAGTTCAAATAAGACTGTTTCCACAGACTTCTATCCCACCTATTCTTTTTTGTTTTGTTTTTTGAGACGGAGTCCGGCTCTCTCGCCCAGGCTGGAGTGCAGGGGTGCGACCTCAGCTCACTGCAACCTCCTCCTCCCAGGTTGACGCCATTCTCCCGCCTCAGCCTCCCGAGTAGCGGGGACTACCTACAAGCGCCCACCACCGCGCCCGGCTAGTTTTTTGTATTTTTTAGTAGAGACGGGGTTTTACCGTGTTAGCCAGAATACTCTTGATCTCCCGACTTGTGATCTGCTCTCCTTGGCCTCCCAAAGTGCTGGGATTACAGCTGTGAGCCACCCTACGGCCTATCCCACTCTTTTTTTTTTTTCTTGAGACGGAGTCTCGCACTCTCTCCTGGGCTGGGGTGCAGTGGCCCGATCTCAGCTCAGTGCAACCTCTGCTTTCCGGGTTCAAGTGATTCTTCTGCCTCAGCTTCCCGAGTAGCTGGGATTACAAGTGCGTGCCACTACACCCGGCTAATTTTTTATATTTTTAGTAGAGACGGGGCTTCACCGTGTTAGCCAGGATGGCCTGGATCTCCTGACCTCGTGATCCGCCCACGTTGGCCTCCCAAAGTGCTGGGATTACAAGCGTGAGCCACCGCGCCCGGCCCCCACGCAGTCTTGTGACCCCACTAGCCCCATCCATGCTTGTCCTCCTCTGGCGCTGATGCCCCCTCACTGTATCCCAATGGCATATGATTTCTTTCATTTTTAAAACATAATCTTTAAAACAGCTTTATTGAGGACGACTGACATACAAAGTGCTGTAAATATTTATTTTGCAACTGGATGCATTTGGAGATAAGTATGTACCATGAAACCATCAAACTATCATTGTCAGTGCCATGAACTTATTCATTGTCTCCAGAAGTTTCCTCCCATCTCCTCTGTTGTGCTTTTTAAAACTTTTATGGTACGAGTAATTAATATCAGATCTACCCCATCCACTTAGTAAGTTTTTAAGAATACAACACAGTATTGTTACTTATGGGCCCTGTATTGTATAGTAGATCTCCAGATCTTCTTTATTCGTATAGTAAACTTTGTACCTTTGGCCAACGCCTCCCCATTTCTCCCTGGCAACCACCATTCTACTCCCTGCTTCCTTGTTAAAACTCAACCTTGGCCAGGTGCGGTGGCTCACGCCTGTAATCCCAATGCTCTGGGAGGCCAAAGAGGGGGGATCACTTGAGGTCAGGAATTCGAGACCAGCTGCTTTGGCCAACGTGGTAAAACCCCGCCTGTACTAAAAATACAAAAATTAGCTGGCCGTGGTGGCAGGCACCTGTTATCCCAGCTACTTGGGAGGCTCACGAGAATCACTTGAATGGAGGCTGAGGCACAAGAATCTCTTGAACCCAGGAGGCAGAGGTTGTGGTGAGCCGAGATTGTGCCATTGCACTCCAGCCTCGACAATAGGGCAAGACTCAGTTTCAAAAACCAACCAACCAAACAAACAAACTCAATCTTTATGCAACCCAATATGGCACATACTTCTGGTAAAGTCAATATTATACCTCCCCTTTTAAGCCTTTTGATTGAAGGTTTAGAAAAGATGACAATTTTGGAAGTCAGCTCTCCAATCTTGATCCAGTCAGATAACTGAAAAAAAAAAAAAAAAAAAAAAAGAAAATGTATGAAAAGCAATATAGTCTCTAATACTGTAAATTCACAACATTATCTTAAATTTTTTCACTTAAGTAATGCTTGTTAAATCTTCTTATCATGCAGGAAGTTGCTGGAGAAGTGAATATTCCAGAGAACAGAGATTTAGTCAAAACTTTATTTAGAAATTTAAAGGATTAAAATATTTTCATTAATTACAAGTAGATAAAAATACATATATTTCTCCATTAATATAATTTAAATTTTAAATGATGAACTGGGATCATTAACATAAACAAAATCATTCTTCTGATCAACATTTCCAAAGTGCACTGCTCATAACAAAGCTCTGTGAGACCTCAACACTTATTAGAGGACCAAAAAAAATATTCTGTTTTTAAATTAGTTGGAATAAGTTGGTTTTCAGGAAACTTAACATATTCATATGCATGGTAACTTTCTTAGAAACAACTATACTAAATAATATTTCCCAAATTTTAGCAGCATTTTCTTTATTATGAAAGAACACCCTATGGGAAAGTACTAGACATACTTTGGAAAACACTGCTAAAGATGCTGCTACCAAAAAAAAAAAAAAAAACCTTGTGATGCGGAAAGAGGGGACTAATGAGGCTTCCTACCCCTGAGCTGCTTTGGTCTATAACTTCCTTGAAACTGACTTTCCTAAAAAATGCCTTGATGTTTGCTTTCTTTTTGGCAATTTTTCTGTTTCTCTTAAAAGCAGGGTGCAACACGTGTTACTGTAACCCATGGGAGCAGTGTAACAGAGTGCCTTTTTGGAAAAATAAATAATCTGAGGCCAGATCAACCTTCTCCCCATCAGGGTCCCTCCCTCAGTGTTCCTACAGAGTGACCTCTCACAGGTCAACAATCTGCAGAACGTGATTCAAAAGCTCACTGGAAAGATGACCTTCCTAACTGACCCTTCCCTGGCAGGGTGTGAAGGCCATCCCTTAGTATTTCAAAATTCAGTACTTCCGTCTATCCACCACCTTCTCACACCGATGCCCTCCATGGTTCTAAAGCTCAACCTGTCGAAAGGTGAACTCACACTCACTTTCCTTCCAACGTGTATCTCCTGTCTCTATTCTGTATCTCAGTTAATAGTGTCACCATCTACCTAGTCATTTCAGCTGGAAAGGACAGGGAAAATGTGTCTCTTCCTCCAAACCACAAGTCCAATTAATAATCTCTGGATCCCGGCATGTCCACCCTCCAGTCTCTCTCAAATCTAACTTGCTCTTCACAATGTCCCAATGTCCAGACTCTTAACATCTCTTGGATTTTTATAACGATCCCCCATCTGGTCTCCTTACTTTCTGTACATCATCTTCATTCTAGTCTCCATCTCTAAAACACAAAGCTGAGTATGCTGTTACAGGTTCCAGATTATAAAGCACTTTCATGCACATATTCCCACTAAACCTTAAAGCAAGCCTATAAAAACTAGTTCACTCTTTGCGCAGGTACTTCAGCAGGAAGACCATTCTTCACAACAAAAATTTAGAAACAACCCAAATTCTGTGACATATTAATGACTATTATACACCAATTAAAAATGAATTAACTAAACTGCACATAAATTTAGATGAATAATAATATGATTGCATAAAATCAGCTGGCTCTAAGTTGCTACCTACAGAATGTTTCTTATAAAGTTTAAAAACAACTGAATGTAAACAGCATATTGTTTAGGTTACATATTCAGGCTAACACACAAAGATATATGCACATATATACAAACACAGCACATATCCATACATACATAAGTATACACACACACACACTTATGTAACTATTACAACTACCAAAAAGGCAAGAGAATAATCAGCACAAACAGGTAAAGGAAGAGAGACAGGAATACTTAGGCTGGGGAGAAGATGCCCAGAGGTAAGTACTGACACTGTTCTTGTTCTCTGGTTGAATGACATCATCACAGATGATCATTCTATTTTTAAACAATTATTAAAAGAAAGCCCCAGCCTGGGCAACACAGTGAGATGCTGTCTCTATTTTTTAATTAACTGGATGCAGTGATTTATACCAGTACTCCCAGCTACACAGGAGGCTGAAGCAGGATTGCTTGAGCCCAGGAGTTCAGGGCTGCGTGAGCTAACATCATGCCCCTGCACTCTACCCTGGGCAACAGAGGATGCACCTATAGACAGCCTTCCTGGAACAATCCAGGGTGAGTGCAGGTTCACAGGGGGAATACTCCCCAGTTTCAGGCCTGCAGGAGAGGCAGAGTCACAATTCATCCCTACTTGCAACATCAACATTCCTACCGATGAAAAGAGGTGCCTATCTGATCTGAATAACTGGAACATTGGGACAGGAATGAGGCTGTGAGGTGGACAGCTTTCCTGCTGGACTGGCAGGGAAACTGAGGTGGCTTCTACTCTTCACCCTGATAAAACCTCAGCACATCTAAATGAGGGCTCCCCCAGCCACCTTCTTTGAGTCTGGGACCTCTGCCGACCACTGGGTATTACATCTACCCACCTGCCTTAGCCACAACCAGTGACTACCCAGGGATACCTCCCTTATCAGCCTGAAGCCTGAAGCATCAACTAAGAAAATAAACTGCTGGGAGAAATTAAATAAATAAAGTGTATGCCATGAGAAAACGAGGTAAGCTTCAAGGGATCCCTGCCATTCCAACCCCAAAGGAGATGGTGAATTTGCCCATATCCCAAGTACATAACTACTACAACCAGCATCTGGGAAAGCCAGAGCACAAAGACTCTGTAACTGAGAAACTCATGTACAATCTCCACCCCTAAAAGCACCAAGAATCAAATTAGGCTAAAATCAAATATAAACATTAAAGTCCAATCCTTAAGAGGGAAAAAAAAGAAATTAAAAAAAAATTAACATTGTAGCTGTGCAGTAGTGGCACGGCACACTTACTCCAGGACAAATCCCTCATGCACAGAACAGTGTCTGTAACACAGTGGCTCAAAAAATGATAAGCATATTCTCAACATATTTTACCAGAACACAGAAGGAGCAATGTGCCCAGCATCAGTTACTACCTCCAGCCTGACCTCTCTCCCTTGAGTTTCAGTTCCAGATTTGCAGCTGCCTACTGAATATCACTATCTAGCAGAGACTTTATAATTGGTTAGAATTAGCTTTATCCCATTCATACTAGAAATAGGAAATCAGGCCCCAACACATGAATTAATTTGGTATCTGTTACATATACACAGGCAGGACAGGAAGTAGGACCTAAGGCACCCACCTCTCCATTTCCTAGTTTCCTACATGCTCCTTTATGTCTCACCAACAGCTGAACTATATATAAAAGCAAACTGGTCACCATACTTCCCCCTCCTGTATGTGCTTATTTCTGATGATTAAACCCTTATTTTCTTGGTCTGACTCAAAGCTTGCCAACATCCTTGGCAAGACCTACCAACTTCTTCTACACCCATCCCCCACTTCCACATCCATTTGGTACCAAACTGTGGCAATTTTGCCTTTTACCAAATCTCTTGTATGTCCTTTCCTTCGGTTTCACCTTTACAGCCACAGTCCAGAACCTCATTACCTCATACCAGGACAAAAGGGTCCTACTTAGACCCCTGTCTACCCACACCCCAATCCCAGTCAACACACCCTGTCACCTTCACCATCCCATAGCCATGCTTTGCAGGGACACCTGCAAAAACACTTCTAAATGGCAAGGCTAGCCACAACAGAGCCTTTCAGTGTGACCACATCTAGGGGACAAGATGACCAAGTAGAACCAGAGGAGGAACCAAAGAAGTGGGTATAGACCCAGGAGAGGAAGGTTAAGAGATGTGGGCAGGCATAGAGAAAGGAGTAAGAATGACAAACTGCTCCTTCACAAGTCTGCCTAAAGTCCTCAATCAGCCTCTCCAACTTCCACCAAGAGGTCCATTCCTTCCAAAGAAGCTAAGGCTATGCTGGGGTGAGGCCCTCACTTCATCCAGCAACTAGCACCCGGTCCAGCAGCGTAAGCCCGGCACTCAAATGCCTCTGTCTCAGCGCTTGCAGACTTCACTGGGCCCTCATCCTACACTACAATGAGATATCCATCATGGAAGTTAAGATGAATGCCTTCATTAAAGCAGTCGGGGGACCGGGCGCCGTGGCTCACGCCTGTAATCCCAGCACTTCGAGAGGCCGAGGCAGGTGGATCACTAGGTCAAGAGATGGAGACCATCCTGGCCAACACACGTTGAACATCCTCCTGCCCCCATCTCTACTAAAAATACAAAAATTAGCTGGGCGTGGTGGCGGGCGCCTGTAGTCCCAGCTACTCGGGAGGCTGGGGCAGGAGAATCGCTTGAACCCGGCAAGCGGAAGTTGCAGTGAGCCGAGATCGCACCACTGCACTGCAGCCTGGCGACAGAGCAAGACTCCGTCTGAAAAAAAAAAGGAAAAGAAAGAAAGGAGGAAAAGAAGGGAAGGGAAGGGGAAGGGAAGGGTAGGGGAAGGG
>NW_016806031.1:1317369-1322167 GCF_001698545.2 Rhinopithecus bieti
GCTCCCGGCCCACCACGGGCCCTGCAGGCGCCGCCCGCGGGCACGCGCCCGCCCGCCGGGACCGTTAGCTGGTGAGTCGCCCCGCCCCTACCGCCAGGCCCCGCCCAGTCAAGTTCCGTCTTGCCCAATCCAGACAGCCAGCAAAGGAGCCGCCCCGCCCCACTCGCCCACCAGGCTCCGCCCGCCAGGCCCCGGCCCGCCTGCAGAGGCGGCTCTGCCAGAAGGCAAACCCAACGAGGGTATCTCCAGAGCGTACATCTAGAGGACAGGTGCCTTGTCCCTTTTAGAGCTCAACTGTGCATTGAAATGCAGAACTAGACATTTCTAGGGCCTATGTCTCCTTGAACTCTAATGACTTTCATTCCATAGAAGCATCTCCAGTAAGAGCTATAGTGGCCTCCGAGAAGGGAACGTGCTGGTTACAGAACACAAGTGTCTTCCGCGGTTTCGTTCTGTGCTCGGTTTTTGAGGCACAGAAGTAGGATCAGTGGCTCAGTTTGCTGGAAGAAGGACAGCCAGCAGCAAAGTAAGATCAGAATGCACACAAACATATCCTATGACATGTTAAAAATATTTGTAACTTATTTTGGCAATATTATCTTTTATTGTTGAAGTCTGAATGTCTTCCCATCACAACCGCAAGCTCCTTGAAAGCAGGAACATGAGTCTTAGAGTTGATAAAATCGCCGCACGGTAAGTCAAGTTGCCTTGTGATTTGAAAGTGTGTGGGGCTTAGAGGCTTGGGGGAACCTCAGGCTGTTCCTTTGGCTTATTTCTCATAGGTATAGATGATACACATTCCAAAAAAAAAAAGTGACATATATTAAGGCGATTCAAAGGCTACATCGTGAACAAGTAAACTTGTGTGCTTATTTTAAATACCTTGAATAGAACAGAATTAAATTTTAGAGTTGCCCCAAAAAATAGATAATCATTAAATTGCCACTTCTCCCTTCCCCCACAAAAAAATATTATTAGAACTCATCATCAGTAGTAAATAGAGAGAATGTTCTACAGCTGTTCCATCTCTCTTACCATAGTTAAAAAGGGAATGATAGAAGTCATGCATGCCTCTTCCTACTTGGGAGAGGGAAGTAAGTATGCTCCATCAATTGGAGGAGAATATGGTGATTCAGTATAAAGACAAAGCCAGAAAACCCTAAGGGCCAAATATGTACTTCTTGACTGGGTGTAGTGGCTCACGTCTGTAATCCCAGCGCTTTGGGAGGCCAAGGCAGGTGGATTACTTGAGATCAGGAGTTCGAGACAACCCTGGCCAACACGGTGAAACCCTGTCTCTACTAAAAATACAAAAATTAGCTGGGTGTGGTGGCACACACCTGTAATCCCACCTACTCTTGGAGGCTAAGGCAGGAAAGTCGCTTGAACCCAGGAGGTGAAGGGTGCAGTGAACCAAGATCCCACCACTTCACTCCAGCCTGGGCAACAGAGCAAGACTGGCTCAAAAAAAAAAAAAAAAAAAAGTACTTCTGTAACCGAACAAGACTGGACAACCAAACACATTAGAATATCAACAAATGGAAAGGGTGTGAGCTCTCTTCTGTCAAGTAACCTCTCTCTCTGGGCCATGCAGCAGTCCCCAAGTCCTGGAAACCAGCTCCTGCCATAGCTTCAAAGCACACCCAGGACAAATCCTTCACCCCAAATCCTTCAATTAAAAGACTTCACAGTAAACCCCAGGTTCTACAGTTTCCTTGGGAGCCAGGCAAACAGGATGTAGTGACAATGGAACCTAGGGTTGGGGCTGAAGATTTGAGAGACAGCAAGTGACTTCAGCAAGAGGCATTCACTAGAAGTGGAGCAGATGCTGCTGGGGAAGGAGGCTGGTGGGAAGAAGCTTTGAACATCTGGAATTCAAAGTGTCCTCAGGATGCATTTGAAAGGTTTAGTTGGCATGGGAAAAACAGAATGGCAAGAATACAACAATGAATGAAACCAAGTCCCCAAGTAGTTGTTTAATAAGGACAGAGTTTCAGTTTTACAAGATGGACGACTTCTAGAGATGGATGATGGTCTTGATGGTTGCACAACATTATGAATTTATTTTAAATCACTGAACTGTATACTTTGAAGTGGTCAATATGGTCAATTTTATGTGTATTTTACAATAAAAAATGTTTGTTTTAATGGTAGCTCAGAAACACTAAAAAAAATTGATGAGAAGCAAAGATGAACTTGGGCAACCAGTAGTTGAACAAAACCAAAGTGACAAAATATTGCATTCATCATCAGTATTAGGGAGAGAGCTCCCACATTCTTTGGGTTTTGTTTTCTAGTTTCTAAGCACACAAGGACGGTTTCTAGTGTACGTTATCCAAATACATGACAGGATCATTTTCACAAAACCATCACTAAATATATGAGTTCCCCAAAAAAGAAGTAGGAATCCAACTTTAGTGAGGACCTTAAGGGTCGGAGGGGTGAAATGATCTACCCAAAGACACAGCTGGGAAGTGGCAGAGCAGGACTGTCAGCAGGCCTGACTCCAGCCGCAGGCTTTCTGTTATCCCGTCAGGGCCTGGGCTTGCAGTAGTTACTAAATCAATACTTTATTTTTATTTTTATTTATTTATTTATTTATTTTTTGAGGCAGGGCCTTGCTCTTGACCAGACTGAAGTGCAGAGGCATAGCACAGCTCACTGTGCCCTCTACCTCCTGGGCTCAAGTGATCCTCCCGCCTTAGCCTCCAGAGTCGCTGGGACTACAGGTGCACGCCACTACACCCAACTAATTATTTTATTTTTTCTAGGGACGGGGTCTCCCTATGTTGCCCAAGCTACAATCAATAATACCTTTTATTAAAGGCAAAAATAACCAAAGCCCCTCATCTGCTGCTTGCATTCTGGGAAAAGGAGACAAATGATAAACATACAAATAATATATAAATCCCGCCTCTGAGGTCAGGTCGGGATCAGCACTATTTAAGGGGACAGGGCAAGATAACAGCGCAAAGAAGACAGGTGGTTAGAGAGTTCCTTTGAGCAGAGGCCTCCATAAAATGCAGGAAGCTGATGTTACCCAGAAAAGCCTGTGTGAGAAGCAAGGGGCCCCAAGCAACTAGTGTGGTTCACACTTGCATTATCTTTGTCCCGTATCAGCATAACTGCCTCCTACCTGGGCTGCTTCCTCTCTAATTCATTTCCCAGGAGAGGAGGAGTTTCCTCTTTTCCAATTCATTTCCCAGACTGCCACAAAGCCAGGTTTGGAACTGGTGCCTATTTTGTTTACTAATGCTTTCCCACAACCTAAAAGAGGTCTGAACACAGGTGCTCTGAGTCATAATGAGCTCTTATCACTGGTGGACACTGGCCGCGGGACTTCCACTGTCTGTGCCCAGAGGGGTTCTGCACAGGACGAATGAGGAGAAGCCTCCATATTTCCACAGAGCTCCTGTCATATCTGAAATGCCCCATGCAGGTATGGCAGGACACACAGAGTAATCGGGAGAGGGATGGCAGGCGGCATCCCAGACCCATGACGGCAGAGCAGAATAGAATGTCACATGGTGTCATTCATAACTTTTGCCTCGGTTGGCAGAAAGCCACGTCTCTCTACACTTACCCGAAAGAGACTCTTAGTCCTGTGCTACTAACCTCGCTATATTTGATAAGCCCTTTCCATTACAGCTTCCCATCAGATTCACTCCACCTTGAGAGAACAGACAAGTGATTTTCCCAAGTCAGTTTTACTGGTTCTCCGCTGGTTTTCTCTTTATGCTTCCCTAGGGCACTCCCACACCTCCCCCGCCCCCAGCCTGCTCCCCACACAGCCTCCCCCTACCCGTCGGCAGCTCTTTTCTTCTGTTCTTAGGTTTCTATGGAACATATATTCAACTACAAATATTGCTTAGACAATTTTTTGAAGGTCAGTACATGATGATATCTGAAATGAATTGGTGATCCAGTGTTCCCATAAAAGCAAGAAAGAAGACTGCAGGTCGCAGCCGGGGTCTTGAGGAAGGTGTGGCTAGACAGAACTAGAGCAAAATCACTGTAAGTGGCGAGCTGAAGATGAAAAATCCTGCACCTGGAGTTTCCATGTCACTCAGAGTGAGAGGCAGAGACCTCAGCTTACAAGGCCTTAGTGGCCAGTCCTCTCTCTTCCAGGCCTCATCCCCCACACCCCCGGCTCACTCCACCACAGACACACTTGGCACCCTTCGGTTCTTGAACACCAAAGCCCACACTCCGGCCCAGGTCTGTGCACTTGCTATTCCCCCTACTTTGCCCAATCTTCTTCCAGATGGCATTTCTCACTCCCTCAGCTCCTTCATGTCTGCACCCAGGTGTCATTTTTCCTGGAGGGCTTCCTGACCACCATATGAAAACCACAACATTCCCAATGCCATTCCAGTACTTCTCATCCCCTTTTCTCACCTGATGTCTCTCCACAGTATGCATCACCTGATACACCTGATATATTCAGTTATCTCTCTATGCAAAATGTCTATCTCAACCCACTATGTTGTATGCTCCATAAGAGCAAAGTCAGCTGGGCGCCGTGGCTCATGCCTGTAATCCCAGCACTTTGGAAGGCCGAGGTGGGCAGATTACAAGGTCAGGAGTTCAAGACCAGCCTGGCCAACATAGTGAAACCCCATCTCTACTAAAAATACAAAAATTAGCCAGGCGTGGTGGTGCATGCCTGTAGTCCCAGCTACTCAGGAGGCTGAGGCAGGAGAATTGCTTGAACCCAGGAGGCAGAGGTTGCAGTGAGCCGAAATTGCACCACTGCACTTCACCCTGGGCAAGAGAGTGAGAGTCTGTCTCAAAAAAA
>NW_016806031.1:1322349-1350075 GCF_001698545.2 Rhinopithecus bieti
CTAAAATATAAAATTAGCCAAGCGTGGTGGTGCATGCCTGTAGTCCCAGCTACTCAGGAGGCTGAGGCAGGAGAATTGCTTGAACCCAGGAGGCAGAGGTTGCAGTGAGCCGAAATTGCACCACTGCACTTCACCCTGGGCAAGAGAGTGAGAGTCTGTCTCAAAAAAAAAAAAAAAAGAGCAAAGCCACTGTGTAATTCACCACTCTTTCCCTAGCACCTAGAATAGGGCCCGGCATGCGTAATGTCTTAGTCTGCTCAGGATGCCATAACGAAATACCATCAACTGAGTGTCTTACACAACAGAAATCTATTTCTTACAGTTCCAGAGGCTGTGAGTCCAATATCAAGGTCCACACAAGGTATATTTTATTCTGATGCCTCTTCTGTTGACTTTGCTCACATGACCTCTTCTTTGTATGAGTGTGGGGAGAAGCAAGCTCTCTGGTATCTCTTCTTATAGGGGCACTAATCCCATTATGGAGGCCCCACCCTCATGACCTCATCTAACCCTAATCATCTCCCAAATGCCCACCTCCCAATACCATCCCATCAAAGGTTAGGGCTTCCACATATCAGTGGTGGAGGGACACATTCAGTCCGTAGCACCAAAGCTACTCAATAAATATTGCTGAATTTGTGAATGAATGAATATTTGCTCCTGCCTGCACCCTGAACTTCCAGGCCTGACATTCTGGGTATCTGTGCCTCTGTGCCATTGCATTGTCTTGGTTTTCTTGTTGGAAAAACTATAAACTCATCGTAGAATTTGATGGAGTAGCGAATCATGCTACAATATGGGTGACCCCTACAGACATTCTGCTAAGTGAAAGAAGCCAGTCACTGAAGACCACATATTATATGATTCCATTTATATGACACGTCCAGAATTGGCAAACCTATAGACAGAAAGCAGATTAGTGGGGCTGTGGGGGCAGAGAACGAGGAGGCAGTGCTAATGGGTGTGGGATTTCTTTGGGTGATGGTGGAAATGTTCTGGAATTAGTGGTGCAATGTGCACAATTTTTTGAACATCCTTAAAACCAGCTGAATTGTACCCTTTAAAATGGCGAATGTTATGGTATGTGAATTATACCTGAAAAAAATTCACAATGAAGCTGGTGTGAATGCAAAGGCTTTTCCTGGACCACCTCTGAGAACAAAACCATTTAAATGAAAACACGGAACGAAAAACCTTGGTTTTTCCGTGGAGCCTGGTGGTTGGTTTGTTCATTTTCCTCTCTTCCTACAATGTTTTCAGTCCACTACCAGAGTGGTCAGAACAGACATATTTGCTCCCAAATAGATACATCAGCAGGATAAAATAAAATCTTCTTATCCTGTCCACGCTCTCCATCCAGTGCCCTCCGCTTGACTTTCCTACCCACCACATTCCCAGCCAGGCTCCAGCACATCACATTCTGTCTCGGAGCTCTCCTGTGTGGCCTGTGCATATGTGTTCCTTCCTTCCCCGGTGCCCACTCCTCCTTCAGATTCAACCTCAGCCCCAGCGTCTGTGGCGGGGGTGCCAGATGCTTCAAGTGGCACCAGCGCTGCGAGCCTCCTGTCCAACGCCTGGCCCACTCCTCCTGGCCTTGTCTCCTTCTGATCCAGGAGTGAACCAAGCACTGGGCGCCTGGATTCTGGCTCCAACATCCCTGCCTGGCACAGAGTAGTCCCAAGAGTAGATCCTCCATGGGATATCCCAGTGGTTCAGATGGAATTTATTGGACAGGCCACATTCAATCACCATATGCCAGAAAAATGACAGAACTTTTTTTCTTTTGTGCTCAGGTAGACACAATTGCTTTGCTTTTATTTTTAGTGACATTAAACATGCTTTGGGAAATGAGGTCATGTTTCTGAGTTAGCATTCTTGCCTTTTCTCCTTCCAAAGAGGGCGTTATGAATTCCCTAGAGTAGTGTACAAATCAGGAGAAAACAGGATTGTACAGATTTTACATGATGCTTTTGAGTCTACTGGTCATTTTAATAAGAGTTTGTTGTTTGGGTGCCAGAAATCCTGGGTTATTCAAAGGCAGCTTTGCCAAAGAAAATTAACCAGTGAGGGCTGGAAATACAGTCATGCTTACATAAGTCAGTGAGTAATGCGAGAGGACTTAGCATTAGAAAGGAAAAACGTGACTCAGGCCCCCGGATAGTGTAGGGGCACATCTTGAGCTGCACCCACCATTTCAAGGAATATTAAGACCACATGAGGTTTTTCAGTTCCTCTTACATCGATGACCACCTTTGATCAAACATCCTCTCTTGCAACAATTTTTTTTTTTTTTGAGACGGAGTCTTGCTGTGTCGCCCAGGATAGAGTGCAGTGGCACAGTCTTGGCTCACTGCAACGTCTCCATTCTGGGTTCAAGCAATTCTCATGCCTCAGCTTCCTGAGTAGCTGGGATGACAGGTGCGTACTACCATGCCCAGCTAATTTTTTGTATTTTTAGTAGACACAGGGTTTCGCCATGTTGGCCAGGCTGGTCTCGAGCTCCTGACCTCAGATGATCTGTCCACCTCAGCCTCCCAAAGTGCTGGAATTACAGAGGTGAGCCACCACGCCCGGCTCTTCCAACATTTTATAGAAAATATGGAAAGACAGTGAGCTGGCTGTAGCAGCATATAGATTAAACTGAACGCATGCTAATAATTAGTGTATTTTAATAGAAGCTCAGCTCTAGATACAATAATAGGAAACTTGTGACATAAACTTGTGAAACACTCCATCATAAAAGTGATTACACTGAAGAAGGAAATAATATAAGAAGGGAACAGAGCAAAAAATGCCAAAATACACTCTGATGCCCTTGTTCCTTTTTTCTGTCTTCCAACTCTTGCTGCTCTTCCAATCAGTTAATATTCCTTCTGCTTTTCCTTTACTTTTCTGAGTTGTTCTTGATGTTCTGCCCCTCACCCTCATCTACCAGGCTTCCTGGTAGTGAACTGAGGGTATGACCCCAGTTCTCGCGCCTGCTGCTGGGACAGCATGGACAGGTCATGGCTCTAAACTCTCTTTCTCACCTGTACAGCTGGACATGGTGCCACCTTCCTCCCAGGCTTATTGTGAGGTGGCAGCAGGCACTGAGCTGGGAGGTGCTCAGTTCCTCTCCTGTTCATTCATGTCAGAAAATGTGAAAATGTGAAGCACCCACTCACTGCTGGGCACTGGTGTCCCGACAAAGAAGCCTGGTTCCTGTGCTAGGGGACTGCTAACCTCATGGCACAGCAGCCAGGCAGGAATTACACGAGATGGGGCTCCTCGCGCTTCCCTCACTCTGGGCCTCTTCCTCTTCCTCTCCCTCTCCTTCTGCATCTGAACACTCAAGGCCAGTGCTGGAAAACACAGGGAGCAGGCAAAGGGAGTCTTGAGCGCCTCATATCTCTTCACCTCAACCTCACCTCCCTCTGCTGTGTGCCCTACTCTTTTCTCCACCCTGTCCCCAGCTCCGTGGTGTTCAGGAAACATTAACCGTGCACCTTGCTTGTGAGGCAGCCCCTCTGCAGGGTCCTGAGAAATTGAAGATAATGGGAATAACAGCAACACCTCTGCTTGTAAGGAGGTTGAAGAATAGGATGATACGCAAACATAATAAATATAATTTCAATATAAAAGCGAGAGTCCTAAAGTCAAGGAAACCTATCTAAGTCATTAGTTCCTTCCAACTGCCCAGATATTGTCTTCTATGAACAGGGCTTCCCTGGGTTACCACCATGGCTTTATGCCCCAGGCGGGACAGGCACTGCCCTCCTGCTTGGCCTTATGCCTGGAATGAAATTTTTTTTTTTTTTCTTTTCTTCCCCCATTGTTTTTATCCCCAAGCACATTCCAGGGCTCAGCTCCCAGCCAGATCAACCTGTCACATGGCATTGTTGGTTCTTCCCATTTGGGCCATACTGTTTCCTCAACATCCTTCCTGCTCTTGAGGAAGGTCTCACCCCACAGTGGCCCTGGGATTCCCTCGTGTGTGTGTGCGCGCGTGCGTGCGTGTATGTGTGTGTGTGACAAAGAGACAGAGACAGAGAGAGTGTTTACAAAGAGAACTGACTTTCCCCCACCTCTTTAGAAAGGATGATGCCGACTGGGCAGCTGTCAGCAGCACTTACCATTCTCACTGGCCTTGGTAGTGCCCTCTGAGCACTGCTGGCCTCTTCACACAGGAAGAAAACCAAAGGGCTTTCTTCACAACCAACACCTAACACCTCTCCCAAGTTTACCTGTATTTTAACACAGGATTTTAATTTCTGTATGGGGCACTGGGTTCATATTTTGGAAAAATCAGTCCTGCAACTGTCTCTGAAATCATAGCCACAAAGTCATTCATTTTAAGCTCCAATTGGGATGGTGAGAAACTCAAAACCAAGCCTAATAATAGTAACAGCAATAATAATAATAATAATAATAATAATAATAATAAAACTGTCACTAGTTGAGCACTTAGTAGGCATCAAACACTTCTTAATTTTAAATGCTTTAGAAACACTATCTTATTTAATCTTCACTAAAACTCTATGAGGCATTATTGTTTCTACTTTACACGTGATGAAAGAGAGAGTCAGGAACGTTATAATTGCCCAAGACCACACACAGGGCCAAGACCTAACTGTGCTCTGGGCATGCTCAAAGCCTTTAATGACTGTACAGATCCCCATATGGGGCAGTTATTGACATAAAAGAGATATTTACCCTGAAGAAAAGATGACCTCAGGGGACGTGCTATACTCTTCAAATCGAAGAGTGGCTTTCATCTGTACAAGTTTCCGTGGCTCCAGAGATGGACAAATTTGGGGTTCATTATTTTAAAAATTCAATAATTGGAACAGTACTCATTTTAATTCATTTATCACCAAATAAGTGTAGAACCTGTCACATCCACACCATTACAGCCAATTCCCAGATAGACCTGAAAAGGAGACATTATCATCCACCGTCATAAAGCAGGACAGAGGACCGACAGAGGGTATGTAACTTGCTTGTCTAACGTTCTTGGCAAATGCAAGTGTCAGGAATGGAACCCAGGGCTCCACTTGATTTTCCCTAAGCTGTGCTGCCCGCAACTTTGGAGTAAAGGGACTGAAGTCAACCCTTTGCTTGAGATTCTAAAGACCATGCTCAGTGCTCATCAGGGTCCAGTGTCCTGAGGTCTCTCTTCGGGCTTCTCACTGTTTTTTTTTTTTTTTTTTTTTTTTTGAGGCGGAGTCTCGCTCTGTCGCCCAGGCTGGAGTGCAGTGGCCGGATCTCAGCTCACTGCAAGCTCCGCCTCCCGGGTTCCCGCCATTCTCCTGCCTCAGCCTCCCGAGTAGCTGGGACTACAGGCACCCGCCACCTCGCCCGGCTAGATTTTGTATTTTTTAGTAGAGACGGGGTTTCACCGTGTTAGCCAGGATGGTCTTGATCTGCTGACCTCGTGATCCGCCCGTCTCGGCCTCCCAAAGTGCTGGGATTACAGGCTTGAGCCACCGCACCCAGCCTTCTCACTGTTTTATGCTCTCCAGTGCATGGCATTCTCACAGCCTGGCTGGAGGTGGGCAGCACGCAGCCCTCACACACACACTTGGGCAAACACTCCTACTAGCCTGCACAGGATCAATACACACAGCATGAATTACAGAATAGAGATATATACATTCAGCAAAAAGGATATAATCTTACACTTATCTACTTCTTTTCAGTTAGTGACAGTCACCTGAGCTCTGCCCTTTATTTTGTTTCGAGGTGCTGTCTCAGATAGAATCCCTAGACGTTCATTTGATTAAACTAACACCCTCTGGTCAGAAGTAATTGAGAAACATGAGTTGATTTATAAAAAATAAATGGGAACTATTTATTTTATCATATTGTATTTTACTATTGCTTGCTTACCTTCATTAAAGGTTTTAAAATAAAACGAGTTTTAAATCCCATTTCTAAATATTTGGACTTAGGGTGATATTGTCAACGAACAGTTCAATGGGTTATCATTACTTTATTGCTGTGCCGAGCCCTTGCCACAGTAACTTGGAAAAATGAATCCTAGAAACCCCAACCACAAAATTACAGATTGTTGCATTTGTGAAGAGTAACACCCAATTTATTTTCTTTGCCTGTTATTAAAAGAGGAGCATGCTACAGTCTTCCTCATACCGAAGAGATTATAAACGGCTGCACACATTTGCTGTTCTGTAGAACAATTATAGTAGTTGGCAGGCATCCACCACTGGAGGGGTCACAAAGAAAACGCCAGTTAGAAATAGGTCAGTGGAATTTTTTTTGTTTTTTTGTTTTTTTGAGATGGAATCTCACTTTGTTGCCCAGGCTGGAGTGCAGTGGTCTGATCTCGGCTCACTGCAACCTCTGCCTCCCAGGCTCAAGCAATTCTCCTACCTCTGCCTCCCAGGCTCAAGCAATTCTCCCAGGCTCAAGCAATTCTCCTACCTCCACCTCCCAGGCTCAAGCAATTCTCCTACCTCGGCCTCCCAGGCTCAAGCAATTCTCCTACCTCTGCCTCCCAGGCTCAAGCAATTCTCCCAGGCTCAAGCAATTCTCCTACCTCCACCTCCCAGGCTCAAGCAATTCGCCTACCTCGGCCTCCCAGGTGGTTGGGATTACAGGCACCCAACACCACGCCCAGCTAATTTTTTGTAGGTCACAGGAGATTCTGAAGGAAAATTAGGAATGGATCCATAAAAAGCAAAATGGATTTCATGTGATTACAACTGAATTGAAGCTTCATCTGTTAAAATCTTACATTTTGCTCATTTCCCAAACCATTTCAAATGTTCTCTTGATAGAGATGCATTGGATATATTAGATAGTTATAAAACGAAAAAAAAGTTTATTTACTCATCAATTATAAAAATGGATGTTTTTGAATCACCAAAAATGAATTTTGTAATCAGGGATGCAAATAATAATATTCAAAGGTATATTTCATTCAGAACTCAATGAATCCTAAATCTAAACAAATCGTGATTGTTCACATTTCTATAATCTTTATAAATATAATTGCTAAGTTATTTACATAAAGAATTCAAAAATTTGAAAACCATTTAGGGTAGGAATATGGCTCAGCAGACATATTTTTTTTTTTTTTTTTTTTTTTTTTTTTTTGAGATAAGAGTCTAGCTCTGCTGCCAGGCTGGAGTGCAGTGGTGTGATCATGGCTCACTGCAGCCTCGAACTCCTGGGCTGAAGCAATCTTCCCACCTCAGTCTCCTGGGTAACTGGGACTACAGGACTACAGGCATGTTCCACCATGCCCAGCTAATTTTTTTTTTTTTCAGAGATGAGGTCTCGTCATGTTGCCCAGGCTGGATAGAAAACATATTTTTAAATTCATTGGTAATTAAAACTGTGATATGTATGTTTGGCTTTTAGGCCTTTGTCACGTTTCCAGTTTTCTGAGTATTTTCCAATTTTGGTTTAAATAATCTGAAAATATTATAGCTACAAAATTCATATTGAAAGTAATAAAAGGTGGTCATTCTCACCTCTACTGACACATCCAATCAGTCACCATGTCGAAGTGTTTGACCACGTTTGGCTCCATTGCCACCTCCTGTTGGTACTGGCACAGCTCTCTCCTGTCCCTTACTCAGGCCACCACTTGGGGCCCTAGCTGTTCTCACTGCTCCACAGCCTTTCTCCTCCAATCAACTCTTCATACTATCATCAGGTTATTGTATAATCGAGTGTAACTAAATCCCTCCCCAGCATCAAGATATTTTTAGTAGTTCAAGTTACCTGCATCGTAATGTCCAAATGTTTCCCAGCTTTGTCTCCATCCCTCCTTCCTGAATAGCCGCAGAGCTCTGCAGCCCTGTTCATGCCTTTGTACTTTTTTTGCACCTTTCTCAGCCCATTCTGTTTCCTCCTGCAGCGTCTGGCTCCTCCTTCCATGTTCAATTTTGATGGCCCACCCTTGAGAGCCCCACTCAAATGTCACTTCAAAATTGTCTCTCTCCCCCGACACTGTTTACGGAAAAACAGCAGTAAGTCCAGGAGAAATGACGTTTATGTCTCCTTTCGTACTCTCTCTGAATAATTTGTATATCCACCCATCCCAGCTCTTTCTATATTACACAAACCACATATTTACTTGCTATACCCCTCTCTGGAGACATTCAAGAGCAGAAAACATGCCTCTATATCCCTGTTCACACCATCACCCTCTTCCCAACCCCAGTGCCTGGCACAGAACCCAGCAAATGTGTATGCAAATGAGGATGGTGATCAGTAAGAAGGGTCATTGCAAGGTCTTTCTGTGGAGGGTTGGTAAAAAGCTAGAACTTCAGCCTTAAATCATGTCATGGAAGAATTCTGATCTCATACTTAAGTGGGTAAGTGCATGAATGGGGTGTTGGAAACACTCTTTCACATTTCAGGAGGTAGCAGTAAAAGACATCAGAGATGGGAAGACTCAAATAACATTCCTGATTTTCCACCCATCAATCAGTGCTCAGCCAGAAGAGCAGAAGGCTTTCTCTAGCCAAGCCAATGCAAGGTGACTTCCGCCTTCAGAGACATCTTCAGCATTTAACTTCCACTCGTCAGCGGCTACATAGGAATGAAATGCATTTACTCATAAACTATGGGAAGTCCCTCTTGATCACGACCTCTTGTATGTCACTCTGTGTTCCACATCATTCACTGCCAAATAAGCGAATGCAGTGATGTTCACATGTGTGGCTTCTCATGACCACTCCCTATAACCACTTACCATCTCTGTACAAATTTAAATTGGGGGAAGAAAAGGGAGTCCTTCTTAACTTTTCTGTTTTGGGTTCATTTCTTTAATAATTCTCTTATTGGACAGATATTAATAAACTGGTTATTAGAGAAAGTTGTGAGTTGATTTATCCTTTCACAGCAAACTCCAAAACAATTTTTCAAAGCCTAGGGAAGAGATGCACCCGTTCACTTTATATTAGTTTGGGAGGTATAATGGTGAAAAAAACAGGGTCTAAGAGGAGTTGGGATTCAGACTGTGGAAGACCAGAGAATGAAGGAATCATTGGCATTCATTGTATTGTAAAATACAATAATTTTTTTGTATTTTTAGTAGAGATGGGATTTCACCGTGTTAGCCAGGATGGTCTCGATCTCCTGACCTCTTGATCTGCCTGTCTCGGCCTCCCAAAGTGCTGGGATTACAGGCGTGAGCCACCGCGCCCGGTCGACATTTGTTTTTAACAAATCGAAGGTTTATGGCAATCCTGCATCCAGCAAGTCTGTTGGCATCATTTTCCCAACAGCAAGTGCTCCATTAGCATGTCTCTGTGTCACGTTTTGGAAGTTCTCATAATATTTTAAACATTTTCATTGTTATTATATCTGCTTTGGTGATCGGTGATTACTAATCTATGGTGTCACTATTGTAATTGTTTTGGGGTGCCATGAACCGTGCCTAAATAAGACAGTAAACTTAATCGATAAATGGTATGTTCTCTGACTGCTGTACTCTACCAACAGGCTGTTCTTGCCTCTCTCCGTCTCCTCCAGCCTCCCTTTTCCCTAAGACACAAAGTATTGAAATTAGGCCAGTTAGTAACCCTATAATGGCCTCTGACTGTTCAAGTGAAAGGAAGAGTTGCACATCTCTCACCTGAAATCAAAAGCTAGAAATGACTACGCTTAGTGAGGAAGGCATGTTGAAAGCCAAGACAGGACGAAAGCAGGTCTCTTGTGACAAACAGCCAAGCTGTGAATGCAAATGAAGTGTTTTTGAAGGAAATTAAATAGTGCTATTCCAGTGAACACAGAAACTATAAGAAAGCAAAACAGCCTTATTACTGATTAGGAATCAATTTGAGTGGTCTGGATAGAAGATCAAACCAGCCACAACATCCCCTTAAGCCAAAGCCTAACCCAAACAAAGACCTAACTCTCTTCAAATCTATGAAGGCGCAGTGGCGGCGCCTGTAGTCCCAGCTACTCAGGAGGCTGAGGCAGGAGAATGGCGTGAAGCCGGGAGGCAGAGCTTGCAGTGAGCCGAGATCGCGACACTCACTCCAGCCTGGGCGACAGAGCAAGACTCCGTCTCAAAAAAGAAAAAGTCTGTGAATGAAATGAGGTATTTGTGGACTTGCCATTCTAAGGGCTTCACTACGAAGCTGGAAGACCCTTTAGAGATTAGATGGTCCTCTGGTCACCCCGACCATTTCTTTTTGGTCCTCATAGATGGCTGGTTTTTAAACCATTTATCTGGGAAGATGCCATTCGCCTGTGTAGGGTGGTGGTTTGAGTTCAGGTGATGCAGCTTATTTGATCTCGGGAGTTTACCCAGTGGACAGCATGGTGCAGATAATTCAGCTCCTTAGCGGGAACTTGCAACTTAATCTGTCCCTTAAGCTTCAAATACACACCTAAGTGACTTTGTAATTGTGATAAATAACATCTATAAAAACTAATACGAGACAACCGACATGAAAGATTATAAGTTGGAAAATATTGGTTACTCCATTTTAAAGACCTTTGAATTAAAATAAACCACCATCAACTAAGCATGGTTTAAACAGCCAACTGATTGGACACAGAGGATTCAGGTAACTTAATCCATGAAGAACCCAGTTTTCGAATTAAAGCAATGGGCTAAAGAGCCCTAACCTAACCCCTGTCCAGTGTTCACTAAATGAATGAGTCAGGTATCATTAGCGGGATTTACTTTAAAAATGCATAGTAACAATTCCCTGTTCCAAAATAGGAAGTAAAGTTATTGATAATCTCTTATTACAACATTATCTATGGGTCCAGAGAATATGACGGTGAGATACTGTTAAGTAATAATGTGTGTAATCATCAGAGAAATGCATATTAAAACCACAATGAGACACCACTGTACCCCAGCCAGAAAGGCCATTATTAAAATGTCAAAAAACAATAGATGTTGGCATGGATGCGGTGAAAAGGAACATTGACACACTGCTGATGAGAATGTAAATTAGTACAACCTCTATGGAAAACAGTATGGAGATTCCTGAAAAAACTAAAAGTAGATCTGCCATTCAATCCAGCAATCCTGCTACTGGGTATCCACCCAAAAGAAGAGAAGTCATTATATCAAAAAGACACCTGCACACATATGTTTACCACAGCACAATTCACAATTGCAAAGATATGGGCTGGGCGCGGTGGCTCATGCCTGTAATCCCAACACTTTGGGAGACTGAGGCAGGAGAATGGCGTGAACCCGGGAGGCGGAGTTTGCAGTGAGCTGAGATGGCGCCACTGCACTCCAGCCTGAGCGACAGGGTGAGACTTCATTTCAAAAAAAAAAAAAAAAGATATGGAACCAATCGAAGTCCCCATCAACCAATGAGTGGATAAAAAAAGATGGTGTGTGTATACATATATATATACAACATAAAATATATATATAAAATATAAAAATATGGTGTGTGTGTATATATATACACATACATACATACCACAGGCTACTACTCAGCCATTAAAAAAAACAAAACAAAATAATATCTTTTGCAGCAATTTGGATGGAATTGGAGGTCATTATTCAAAGCAAAGTAACTCAGGAGTGGAAAACCAAATATACCATGTTCTCACTTGTAAGTAGGAGCTAAGCTATGGGTACACAAAAGCATACAGAGTGGTACAATGACGACTGGAGATTCAGAAGCAGGGAAGATGGGAGGGGGCATAACGTGCACTACTCAGGTGATAAGTGCACTAAAATTTCAGACTTCACCACTACACGGTTTATCCAAGTAACCAAAAACCACTTGTATCCCTAAAACTATTAAAACTAAATAAATTTAATATAGTATTTCAGGGTGCTAAAATACCAAAGAATCAGAAACCAAAAGAAAGTATCATTTGCAAATATCAAATTTTAATCCATGCATTCAAAAAATACGTAACATGAGTTTTCTGCGGACAAGGCATGGAGCTGAATGCCTTATATTCTTTACATACTTATTAATAAGATTTTAAACAGAAACTTGTATGTATCAAAGACCAAAGACACATCATCTGTTAATTACTCCTTAGTACCCTTTACCATTTATCTAAAATATATATGTGTGTGTATATATATGTATGTGTGTATACATACATATATCCTGTGTCTTATATACATATAAATTGCCCAATATATGTCTTATATATATATAAGTTGCCCAATATATGTCTTATAAATCTTGCCCAATATAAGTCTTATATATATATAAGTTTCCCAATACTTATTAATGCAATTTTAGAGTTGGTTTTGTAAGTAGGAACTAAATGTCTACTAATCAGTATGACTGCAAAATAAAACTCAGAATTGTAAAAAAAAAAAATATATATATATATGTTAGTAACATGTGGATATAAAGACAATGTATTTCTGCCCACTGAGCAGGGTCACTGGAAAAGGCAAACACTTAGAAAGTCGTCTTTATATCCACACATGACTAATTTTACTTAATATGATATCTGCAAAGTACATGTGCTCTACTTGCCAAACTTCATCCTCCGAATTTAGAAAGATCTGATTCTGTATCTCAGCGGAAAGTTTGAGCTAAGTCTTCTCTAATTAAAGAAAAAGGACGGAGTATGTGTACAAAAGGTACGTAGTACATGATTCTCTGTGAAGGACACATTTGCTTCCAACCTCTAGGCAGATAAAAGAACAACTTACAATGTCTCAAATCTGTTCTTTGTGTACTCTGCATCTAGCCATCCTTTTCTTCTACTATGAGAAGGATCAATTCTACTCTTTCTGTTTTTTGCTGCTTTTTGCAGGGAGTTGGGGGATGGACAAGGGAGCATTTTAATTTTACATCAAAATACCAAGTTATTTGGCTGCATCTACATATGCCAGAAGTCACAATAATATGCGACCACTTTTATACAGCTTTTCTGATATTCATATTTTCTACAAGTATAGAGTTTTATATTTTCTACAACTTTTCTAGGGATTTGTTTTTTTTCTATTCACTCTACAAGCGTTTAAAAGTTATTCTTTCTAGAGGGTATAGAATTTATTCTTTCTATAGAACCTATTTTACTTGGTCTAGGAGCTTATGTGGGCTTCAAACTGTGTTTGGCTCTGAAAAGAATGAGTGCTTTATTTCTGCACTGTTTTTCTTCTTGCTGTGATATCTTCCAAATCACAACATACTAGAAATAAGAATAACTTGTAGTAAAGGTTCACACATAGATCATTTTTCCTGACTAATTTTTTTAAAAAAAATCTTCAGTCTGTTTGGCTCCAAGTTTCCATTTCTACATGGGATTCCACCCCCAGGAGATTTAGTAAATGAGATAATTTAAAATCCTGGCTGGGCACAATGGCTCACACTTGTAATCCCAGCACTTCGGGAAGCTGAGGTGGGCACATTGCTTGAGCTCAGGAGTCCTAGACCAGCCTGGGCAAGACGGCAAAACCTCGTCTCTACAAGAAATATAAAAATGAGCTGGGGGACTAATTTTATATTTAGTGTGTGGGGGCACACAGCTACAGTCTCAGCTACTCAAAAAGCTGAGCTGGGAGGTCAAGGCTGCAGTGAGCCGTGATCATCCCACCACACTCCAGCCTGGATGACACAGTGAGACTTTGTCTCAAAAAAATAAATAAGAAGTAAATAAGTAAGTAAAATCCTAATGTGTTATGCTGGGTAATACATTTGTGTTATGTTATTTTCATGAAGAAGCTATCCGTTTGTTTTTCAGTGAAGGCAGCCGTCCCACATCATGTCTGAAGAGTACTGATTGCAGCGTCCGCCGATGTTAGGCAGCGAGCGTGTTCATGTGGTTGTCATGCCCCTCATTCAGGTGTTTACACTGAGCTCGCTCTGGTGCTGCACACAGGAGTCCCTCCTTCTCCCGCCCAAACCTTCCCGGGGCCCCCCTGGGCTCCTCCAGGTGACCACCATGCTGTCTGAGAAGCACCACCACACGCCTGCACCCCTCAGTGCCTGGGGACCTGGGAATTGCTTTAAAATACCAACACAAGGCAAAGGGTCAGTATAAACACATGTGGCAGAATTTCAATCACTGTGGAATCTGCATCCTGAGTTTGTGAATGCTCCCGGTGAGATTTTTCTATACCTCTGTACACGCCTGAAATTTTTCATGATGAAATTCTTAAAAAGAGGTCAAGAGGCACCGAGGTCAGGCAAGGATTACTGTCAGTTCCGGGTGAAGGAGGTGAACATCCAAGCATCTTTCCACAGACTCCAAATGTCTTCCCTTTGCCCCTGAGCCCCTGCTCACCCAGCTCTCCGGCTCAGGTTGGCCTCTTTGGGCAACAAGGCTGTGGTCACTTTGGCTGCAGGTGGAGTTGGCCCACAAGGAGCCCCCACAGGAACTGGGAGGAAGAGAGAGTACGGTCAGGGGGTTCATCCCCCCTGCAGCGTCACCAGGGCCTGGTTGTATCCTTCAGCCCAAGGTCACTGTCCTTCTCAGGGAGCCTGCTCTACATCGGGACTCTGCCCTTCAAGATTCAAGTAATTGCTCCTCCCCCACTCCCTCGGGTCTCGAGGGTCATGATGCCACGGCTACTACTTTCCCTAAGTCCCAGGATGGCTTCTCACGGTTCCGTTTCACCCTTTGCATATAAACCCATGATTGATCCTAACTGGACTGTGGGGTGCCTGTCTGGTAGAATCCTCCACACAGTTTGATCCATCCAGGAGGGAGAAGGGGAGTCAAACCAACTGTGACAGGTACAGCGTGCCAGATTGGCAGAAAAGTACTGCAAAGCGCCCATCAGTGTGGGTTCCCTCCTTTCCTTCCCGAGTTCCTTCACGTGCACATGGAACATAGATCCCTTACCCTTCAGAAGCTGAAACAGTTAACAACGAGTCACCTTTTGCAGACCAGATGCAGACTGCAAATACCCTAAGGAATGACTCAGAATCACACATGCAGACTGATTTTCCTGTCTCCCAGGATGCAGTAAAATGGAGCCCAGAGCTGGGAGCTGCAGGGAAGCCAAGTCCACCGAGTCCCCCCAACTTGACGAGGACCTCGGATGGTCAGGAGGCATCCTGTTGCCTTTCAATGATTCTTTTCCTAAAGATACTGTGTGGTGCTCATCAGGACTCTAACCGCGCCCTCTCTTTCCATCTTACATTTCCTATGTAATGGCCAAAGACGCTAGATAAGCCTGTCCCCAAAACAGACTATGGCATACTTGGACATGCAGAGGGATGACAGTGGCAAAAAGAAAATCCCTGAAATTAACAAAGTGGAATTAGACAGCCAGGTTTGCAAGTAACTGCTTATTAGGCCAAGACAGTGGTAGGCAGCACCTTTTCTAGAACACCTGTGAAATGAGAGGCACTTTGGGATGCTAGAGTGATTCACACACTTAGAAAATACAGTGCCTCCCATGACGAGGCTTTGTGCTGTTTCTGGAGAAGGGAGACATAATAACAACGGTTGCTTTTTCTCAAGCACTCACTCTGTGTCAGATACGATGTTAAGTGTTTTACATGCATAATCCCTAACATTATTTCCTCATGATATGAAAAAAGTAACTGATTCAAGGCCACACGACTAGCAAATGGCAAAGCTGAGAGTCAAACCAAGGATGTCTGGCTCAAAAGTTTATGCTCTTTCCATTACACAACTTGTTTTCTCCTAAAAGAGGTGGAAGGATATTTGTTGAGAGTTTTGTTTCATTTGGATGCAGAGGTATCGAAGAAAAAGAGGAAAGAGGGAGAAGCCATACAAGACAGGCCCTTCTCTCCCCTCTCCTGGCCACATGTGAAGGACCGGTTTTGAGCCTCTGACAATGTAAGATGAAGCCACAGTGTTCATGAAATACTGGGCAGGACTGAGTTCACACAGGGCCACCTCCCTTCCAGACAGCACAATAAGCACAGGCATCGGGAGAAGCCATTCACCAACCCTCACCACCCCATCCACAGGTTGCAGTCACCTTGGGCTCACAGGGACGTTGGGTGCAGGGGAGAAACGTCTTTCAAAGGGCACCAGCTGCAAAGGCCATGGCAGGGCTCCTGGACCAACAGGCTCAAATGGAAAGAACATGAACAAACTTGTTCCCAAGCCCATGTGAGATGTCACCTCTCCAAGGACACCCAGAAATAGCTGGGGAAGAATTTAAGCAGATGAGAGAAGCATGGAGGTTAAGGTCTTGTCAAGCAAGTTTGGAGTTTGGAGCCATGGAGATATGTGTGTAAATATTCATTGACTTTATTTATCCTCATGAACTCCTGAAACCTAGGACAGGTGGAATATGGCTAATCCACTTGTTCCTTCTTTGGGTCATGACTCTATTTCTGGGTTACTGGCACTAGGTCATGGCCCCAAGCCTATGTCCATCCCTGTACCCCATCACCCGTGTTCGCTGCTCATTTCCTTAGCCCTCTACTGCCCATCTGCTCATCCCTGGCTGTGCTGGTCTTCAGCTATGTGGACCCCACTGATCTGCCTGCTTTCCTGAACATTGGACTCTGCTCTACCACCTGAATTTTTAGTACTCCCATTGTAATTTCATCAAAAACATATATTTCTTCTTTGTCCCTGACTTCTGGCACAGAGCACCTAAAACTCTATGAATTTTCACCTAAATTCACCTAGAGCACCTAAAACTCCAGAGTCCTAGGCTTCATTGCTTAGGAGTGATAGGAGTGTCTTTTGTTATTAATAAAGAACCCTTTTTGGCCTTACCTCAGTATTCTTGGTATTCTTTTTTTTATTTTTTATTTTTTTTTTGTTTTTTTTGAGACAGAGTCTCACACTGTCATCCAGGCTGGAGTGCAGTGGTGCGATCTTGGCTCACTACAAGTTCTGCTTCTCGGATTCACGCCATTCTGCCTCAGCCTCCCAAGTAGCTGGGACTACAGGCGCCTGCCACCAAGCCCGGCTAATTTTTTGTATTTTTAGTAAAGATGGGGTTTCATCGTGTTACCCAGGATAGTCTGGATCTCCTGACCTCGTGATCCACCCGCCTTGGCCTCCCAAAGTTCTGGGATTACTGGTGTGAGCCACAGACCCGGCCTTCTTGGTATTCTTCAGATAGTTTCCAGATGGGGGTTGGTGGCCAGGGGAACCAATCACGTGATTAATGGGCTGGAACTTTCAGTCTCACTCCCGATCTCCAGGGAGGGGAGAGGTGCTGGAGATTGAGTTCCATCAGCAATGGCCCTCTTTTCCACTACACTTCGGCCTGGGGCCCTGTCTTTGGCCTACCTATTCAGTTGTAGCAAGAATGCTGCCAAGTTAGTTTAAGTTTAGCGAGACTCCCCTACCTTTAATATCTGATCAGCTTGGCCTGCCATAGCAAGAATCCCCTACCCTTGATGTCTCTCCTTGGGAATTTCCATGCATTGACCCCTCTGCTCCTTGACTAGAAATCCCCAGCTCTCTTTGCCATATTGGGAATTGAGCCCAATTTCACCCCTATTGTGTAGTCATGACATCTATTGCAATAGCCCTAAACAAAGTCGTCCTCACCATTTAAACAAATGTCAGAATAATTTGTTCTTTAACACTTACAGTGTCATGACTTGCATAGGATCAGATTCATCATTAGGGCTGGGCGCAGTGGCTCACGCGTATAATCCCAGCACTTTGGGAGGCTGAGGCGGGTGGATCACCTGAGGTCAGGAGTTTGAGACCAGCTTGGCCAAGATGGTGAAACCCCATCTCTGCTAAAAATACAAAAAATTAGCCAGGTGTGGCGCACCTGTAGTCCCAGCTACTCGGGAGGCTGAGGCAGAAGGATCACCTGAACCCGGGAGACAGAGGTTGTAGTAAGCCAAGATCATGTCACTGCACTCCAGACTGGGTGAGAGAGCAAGAATCCCTCTCAAAAACAAACAAAAACTTTCATCATTGGACTCCTGGACCTCTCATCTTATCACTGGATCCTTGGACCTCTCCTACCCAGACACACACCTTTGAAGCCTTTTTCTTCAGTTCTGACTGATTGATTAGGGATCCATTCATGAGTCCAACTCCTAAGCCAGTGCTCCAGGTAAAGACAGACTCTGACTTTTAAGATTCTGAGTATACTGTAGAAGCTGGGTTAGAGGAGTCCCAGGCTTCTCTGTTTATTAGATATAGAGGCTGGGTCAGAGTCCTAGGCTTCATTGCTTGCAAAGTACCATTAGTTAAGAGTATGGGAGCTTCTCGGTCACTGAAACCCCCTTCCCAAGCCCTTGATGGCTGTATGCTCCACCACTACGGCCACTAAGGCAGGCACTCACTCTGTCCACTTCATTCCTTATGGCATAATTTTGCTAAGGATAATTTGGAACTTTGATGGCTTCCCCAAACAGGCTCCTTTGAGACCTCCCCCTTCCTATCGCCTCTGCCTCTTTCCTCCTTTTACCACCTTTGATCTTCCCTTCATTTCCTTTGAATCCTTTAATACGTTGCCTTTGAAACCCTTATTTCTCCACCATCCATCTATCCACTTCCACCAGAACTTTCCCTTCCCACTCAAGCCCCCCACCTCCCTACAATCACTGGAATCTTAGACCTCCTACCCACATCAGGAGCTCTCAAATGACCCCCAAAAGCCATCAGATATATAAGCAAATGAAAATCTTACGAGTCTCCTCCACAAATACTGGTGGAAAGCATTAGCCCTCGTACTGAGCAGGTAACCTTACCTTATTCCATCTGTCAGAAACACAATGCAGATAAAAATAGGAAGCAGGGCAAAGATGAAAGCCAAGCATTTTATATAAACCTGTGAATTTTGTTTTACTCTTTTTACCTGACATGTGGCTAAAATATTAGAATGAAAGCTACAAGGTCTCCATTTGCATCTGTATGTAAGTTTACATATGTATGAATGTATGTATGCATGTATGTTATGTATGTATGGTATTTTTCTACCTCTGCATGGGATTGCCAAGTTAATTTATAAAATCCCTTAAAGGATTTCTATTCACATTGGCTTAGCGATAAATCAGAACTCATATAAATTCAGGCCGGATGCAGTGGTTCATGCCTGTAATCCCAGCACTTTGGGAAATATTTTGGAAATTATAAGAAGTTCCTAGAAAATGTGTCAATACCTGCATTGTCCATGACATGTCCTGGTATAATATTTTTAATCGTAATTCTAGTTACTGTTTTAAAATGTTACACATATAAAAGGAAAAGATCTTGGGCCCCCAAAATAGCTAAGGAAAACTCAAGCTGGGAACTGCTTAGGGCCAACCTGCCTCCCATTCTATTCAAAGTCACTCCTCTGCTCACTGAGATAGATGAATATCTGATTTGCCTCCTCCAGCGTAATCAGAAACTCAAAAGAATGCAACCACTTGTGTATCACCTATCTGTGACCTGGAAGCTCCCTCCCCACTTCCAGTCTTCCTGCCTTTGCTTAAAGTTGTCCCACCTTTCCAGACCAAACCAATGTATTTCTTACATATATTGATGGATGTCTCATGTCTCCCTTAATGTATAAAACCAACCTGTGCCCTGACCTCCTTGGGCACATGTCATCAGGACTTCCTGAGAGGCTGTGTCATGGACGCATCCTCAACCTTGGCAAAATTAACTTTCTAAATTAACTGAGATCTATCTCAAATTTTGGGGGTTCACACGTGCCACAGAAATAACAAAATTTCCTTGCCAAATAAACTTTCATTAGCTTTTTAACCATTTTAAGGCTTTTACATCATTTTTGTTTTACTTTCTACTGTGATGCTTTTCCAGAAGCATCTGTAATCAACTACAGGCCAAAGTGCTTGTCCTCAACAAACAGGGACTGCCTCAGAGACCCATGGAAAGAACTAAGCCAGGTACTCTGGGAACAGGCTCCTAATGGCATTCCTTATTCACTTTGAAGCCACACTACTAGACTAAGAGTTTCCAGAGGCCAGGCACAGTGGCTCCCACCTCTAATCCAGCACTTTGGGAGGCCAAGGCAGGCGGATCATGAGGTCAGGAGATTGAGACCATCCTGGCTAACATGGTGAAACCCCATCTCTACAAAAAATACAAAAAATTAACCGGGTGTTGTGGTGGGCGCCTGTAGTCCCAGCTACTTGGGAGGCTGAGGCAGGAGAATGGCATGAACCCAGGAGGCAGAGCTTGCAGTGAACCGAGATCTGGTCACTGCATTCCAGCCTGGCGACAGAGCGAGACTCCGTCTGAAAAAAAAAAGGAAGAGTTTCCAGAGATCTAGTAGAGAAGCTATGGATTCCTAAAATTGCTAAGCTCAGATCAAGCAGAACCAGAATTAATTACATGGGACTGAATGAACTAATAAATGATGATAATGGCTTTTGTTTGGAATATTGCTGTTGGATTTCAGAAATTTCTTTCCTTTTCTGTTAAACTATCTATAACTGTTAAGCTACCTATAATTCCCAATCTATACCATGCAATTTAGTGATTATGCCTTTGTAAACAGAAATAAAGCATTTGTCTTTGCCTTCCCACCTAATCCCTCCAGAATTCAGAAACTCATCTTCATGGTTATACAGTTATTTGCATAAGTTCAATAGGAATCTGTTCCCCTTGTAACAAGACATGTTTGGAAACTTGGGCCATATGACAAAGGCTTTGACTGGAATGTCATATTTGAGAACGATATGCAAAGAATCAGATATAAGCAGACAGCTCTAAGGAATGAAGGTTGACTTTATGGAGAGAATGCTTACAAAGCCCTCTCAGGAAACCTGTCTGGTACCTTGCTTATGGAATTCCCAGACTTTCAGAAGAGTAAAGAAGGTCATTTTCTGGCAGACCCAGGAAACTTAGCACCTAGAAAAGAGAGAAATTCACTCAAATATATAGGTATTGCAGATAAAGTCTGAAAGCAAGTTCTTAGCATGGCTTCCTAACCTGCAGTTGCTTTCCAAAAGTTTAATCTGGGCCGGACGTGATGGCTCATGCCTATAATCCCAGCACTTTAGGAGGCTGAGGCGGGCAGATCATGAGGTCAGGAGTTTGAGACCAGCCTGGCCAACATGGTGAAACTCTGTCTCTACTAAAAATACAAAGAAAATTAGCTGGGCATGGTGGCAGATGCCTGTAATCCCAGCTACTTGGGAGGCTGAGGCAGGAGAATCGCTTGAACCCAGAAGGCGGAGGTTGCAGTGAGCTGAGACGGCACTACTGCACTCTAGCCTGGGCAACAGAGCGACAGAGTGAGACTCCATCTGAAGAAAAAAAAAAAGTTTAATCTGAAATTCCTTGTCACAAGTTTCAGCAAAGCAAACTTTAAAAAACTCACATCTCTGTTGTTTGGAATAGTTTCAGAAGCAATGGTACCAGCTCCTCTTTGTACCTCTGGTAAAATTCAGCTGGTCCTGGGCTTTTTTTTGGTTGGTAGGCTATTAATTTCTGCCTCAATGTCAGAACTTGTTTTTGGTCTATTCAGGGATTCAAATTATTCCTGGTTTAGTCTTGGGAGGGTGTATATGTCCAGAAATTTATCCATCTTCTCTAGATTTTCTAGTTTATTTGGATAGAGGTGTTTATATTATTCTCTGATGGTAGTATGTATTTCTGTGGGATCAGTGGTGATATTTCCTTTATCATTTTTTATTATGTCTATTTGATTCCCCTCTCTTTTCTTCTTTATTAGTTGGCTAGTGGTCTATTTTGTTAATCTTTTCAAAAAAACAGCTCCTGGATTCATTGACTTTTTGGAGGGTTTTTCGTGTCTCTATCTCCTTCAGTTCTACTCTGATCTTTATTCTTTCTTGTCTTCTGCTAGCTTTTGAATTTGTTTGGTCTTGCTTCTCTAGTTCTTTTAATCATAATGTTAGGGTGTCAATTTCAGATCTTTCCCGCTTTCTCCCATGGGCATTTAGTGCTATAAATTTCCCTCTAAATGCTGCTTTAGCAGCATCCCAGAGATTCTGGTACATTGTGTCTTTGTTCTCATTGGTTTCAAAGAACTTATTCATTTCTGCCTTAAGTTTGTTATTTACCCAGTAGTCATTCAGGAGCAGATTGTTTAGTTCCCATTTAGTTGTGCAGTTTTGGGTGAGTTTCTTAATCCTGAGTTCTAATTTGATTGCACTGTGGTCTGAAAGACTGTTATGATTTAGGTTATTTTGCATTTGCTGAGGAGTGTTTCACTTCCAATTATGTGGTCAATTTTTTTTTTTTAAGTGCAATATGGTGCTGAGAAGAATGTATATTCTGTTGCTTTGGGGTGGAGAGTTCTGTAGATGTTGGATGCAAGGTTGGTTCAACATATGCAAATCAATAAATGTAATCTATCACATAAACAGAGCCAATGACAAAAACCACATGATTATCTCAATAGATGCAGAAAAGGCCCTTGATAAAATTCAACACCTCTTCATAATAAAAATTCTCAATAAACTAGGTACTGATGTGTCCGGAGCCATGAGGCCCGGAGTTAGCCGACCTCTGTTGCTTGATCTCCGCAAAGCGGAGACAAGATGGCACATTTCCGGGTTCTTCATTGCAAACCTTTCCCGCGCGCGCCTAAACCTTTCCTCCATGCGGGCAAACCTTTCCCGCGCGCGCGCAAACATTTTTCCCGCCCAGGAAGATATGCAGCCTACAGCGTAGGCGCAATCCCGCACCCAGGAAAATTATCAACCAACGGCGCATGCGCAATTGTAATTTGAGTAAACCCAGCCTCCTGTCACCGCCCTGGCCCAACCTCTTCCTCTGCCAGCCTATATAAGGCATTGCACTGCCACCATTAAACGAGACTTGATCAGGCTATTTGTCTTGTCTCCATTTCTCGTGTTTTCTTGTCTCCTCCATTCCCACTCCCCCTTCCAGGGCCCGTTCGACTGTCCTGCGGGTCGGGACACTGATGGAAAGTATCTCAAAATAATAACAGCTATTTATGACAAACCCACAGCCGATATTATACTGAATGGGCAAAAGCTGGAAGCATTCCTTTTGAAACCCGGCACAAGACAAGGATGCCCTCTCTCACCACTCTTATTCAAAATAGTATTGGAAGTTCTGGCCAGGGCAATCAGGCAAGAGAAAGAAATAAAGGGTATTCAAATACGAAGAGAGGAAGTCAAATTGTCCCTGTTTGCAGATGACTTGATTGCATATTTGGAAAACCCCATCATCTCAGCCCAAAATCTACTTAAGCTGAGAAGCAACTTCAGCAAAGTCTCAGGACACAAAATCAATATGAAAAAATCCAAGCATTTCTATAGACCAATAATAGAGAGCCAAATCATGAGTGAACTCCTATTCACAATTGCTACAAAAAGAATAAAATACCTAGGAATACAACTTACAAGGGATGTGAAGAAGCTCTTCAAGGAGAACTACAAACCACTGCTCAAGGAAATAAGAGAGGACACAAACAAATGGAAAAACATTCCATGCTCATGGATAGGAAGAATCAATATTGTGAAAATACCCATACTACCCAAAGTAATGTATAGATTCAATGCTATCCTCATCAAGCTACCATTGATTTTCTTCAAAGAATTAGAAAAAACTACTTGAAATTTCATATGAAACCAAAAAGAGCCCATATAGCCAAGACAATCCTAAGCAAAAATAACAAAGCTGGAGGCATCACACTACCAGACTTCAAACTATACAAGTCTACAGTAGCCAAAACAGCATGGTACTGGTACCAAAACAGATATATAAACCAATGGAACAGAACAGAGGCCTCAGAAATAACGCCACACATCTACAACCATCTGGTCTTTGACAAACCTGACAAAAACAAGCAGTGGGGAAAGGATTCCCTATTTAATAAATTGTATTGGGAAAACTGACAAGCCATTTGCAGAAAACTGAAACTGGACCCCTTCCCTACACCTTACACAAACATTAACTCAAGATGGATTAAAGACTTAAATGTAAGACCTAAAACCATAAAAATCCTAGAATACCTAGGCGATACCATTTAGGACATAGGCAAGGGCAAAGACTTCATGACTACAACACCAAAAGCAATGGCAACAAAAGCCAAAATAGACAAATGGAGTCTAATTAAACTAAAGAGCTTCTGCACAACAAAAGAAACTATCATCAGAGTGAACAGGCAACCTACAGAATGGGAAAAAATTTTTGCAGTCTAGCCATCTGACAAAGGACTGCTATCCTGAATCTACAAGGAACTTAAACAAATTTACAAGAAAAAAAAACAACCTCATCCAAAAGTGGACAAAGGATATAAATAGACACTTCTCAAAAGAAGATATATATGTGGCCAACAAACATATGAAAAAAGCTCATCACTGGCCATTAGAGAAATGCAAATCAAAACCACAATGAGATACCATCTCACACCAGTTAGAATGGTAATCATCAAAAAGTCAGGAAACAACAGATGCTGGAGAGGATATGGAGAAATAGGAACACTTTTACACTGTTGGTGGAAGTGTAAATTAGTTCAACCATTGTGGAAGACAGTGTGGTGATTCCTCAAGGATCTACAGCCAGAAATACAATTTGACCCAGCAATCACATTACTGGGTATATACCCAAAGGATTATACATCATTCTACTATAAAGACACATGCACATGTATGTTTATTGCAGCTCTGTTCACAATAGCAAAGATTGGAACCAACCCAATGACAGACTGGATAAAGAAAATATGGCACATATACCCAATGGAATACTATGCAGCCATAAAAAAGGATGAGTTCCTATCCTTTGCAGGGACATGGATGAAGCTGGAAACCATCATTCTCAGCAAGCTAACACACGAACAGAAAATCAAACACCACATGCTCTCACTCATAGGTGGGAGCTGAACAATGAAAACACATGGACACAGGGAGGTGAACATCCCACACAAGGTCCTGTCAGGGGTTGGGGGTTGGGGATGGATAGCATTAGGAGAAATACCTAATGTAGATGATGGGTTGATGGGTGCAACAAACCACCATAGCGCATGTATACCTATGTAACAAACCCGGACGTTCTGCACATGTATCCCAAAATTTAAAGTATAATAAAAAAAACCATGTTCTAATATTAAGTATTATTTCTCCTAATTCAACTAAATAACTGCCAATTCCACATAAAACACTTCTCTTATCACAAATTTGTATCATGAATTTTAGTATTTTCAAATCACAATAAATTTACAAAAAGGGTGAATTTTATTTTATGTAAATTGTATCCTATTAAACCTGACTTTAAAAAATTAATGGGCTAAAAAAGAAGCCTCACATCATCCATTATCATTTTTTGCATTATGTTAATAATCAAGCCAAATCTAATGAAACCAGACATTTTACAAATGAGAACAATCTTACTTTGGTTATCTTGAATCAAAAAGGGGGCAGCACCGTAGAGAGATATTAAGGGGGCAGCACCGTGGAGAGATACTAAGGGGGCAGCACCGTGGAGAGATACTAAGGGGGCAGCACCGTGGAGAGATACTAAGGGGGCAGCACCGTGGAGAGATACTAAGGGGGCAGCACCGTGGAGAGATACTAAGGGGGCAGCACCGTGGAGAGATACTAAGGGGGCAGCACCGTGGAGAGATACTAAGGGGGCAGCACCGTGGAGAGATACTAAGGGGGCAGCACCGTGGAGAGATACTAAGGGGGCAGCACCGTGGAGAGATACTAAGGGGGCAGCACCGTGGAGAGATACTAAGGGGGCAGCACCGTGGAGAGATACTAAGGGGGCAGCACCGTGGAGAGATACTAAGGGGGCAGCACCGTGGAGAGATACTAAGGGGGCAGCACCGTGGAGAGATACTAAGGGGGCAGCACCGTGGAGAGATACTAAGGGGGCAGCACCGTGGAGAGATACTAAGGGGGCAGCACCGTGGAGAGATACTAAGGGGGCAGCACCGTGGAGAGATACTAAGGGGGCAGCACCGTGGAGAGATACTAAGGGGGCAGCACCGTGGAGAGATACTAAGGGGGCAGCACCGTGGAGAGATACTAAGGGGGCAGCACCGTGGAGAGATACTAAGGGGGCAGCACCGTGGAGAGATACTAAGGGGGCAGCACCGTGGAGAGATACTAAGGGGGCAGCACCGTGGAGAGATACTAAGGGGGCAGCACCGTGGAGAGATACTAAGGGGGCAGCACCGTGGAGAGATACTAAGGGGGCAGCACCGTGGAGAGATACTAAGGGGGCAGCACCGTGGAGAGATACTAAGGGGGCAGCACNTGGAGAGATACTAAGGGGCAGCACCGTGGAGAGATATTAAGGGGCAGCACCGTGGAGAGATATTAAGGGGCAGCACTGTAGAGAGATATTAAGGGGGCAGCACTGTGGAGAGATATTAAGGGGGCAGCACTGTAGAGAGATATTTTATGCTTCAACAGAAAACTACAGCACACCCTTATGGGTTATCAGTTTCTAGATGTGTTCATCGTCTTTGAGCTATTTTTCACCTCCTTGCACATTAAAGTCAGCCATTTGGCACATTGTGTCTTCCACACTCTGCTCCAGGACACTGGAGTCTATGACATCACCAAGGACATTCCAACGGAAAGCCAGGACAGCCACTGGAGGGTCACTGCCATCCTCCTTCTGCCACCCGAAGATACTGCAAGCCCGACATCTAGACTCAGAAACCGAGTTCACAGTCCGTTCTACCCATGCATCTTTGTTTTTCTTTTCATTTTTCAAAAATGTCTGACTTCTTGAACCATCCAGCAAATATTCTCTATCACCAAGTCTCAACAGATGGTTCAGCTGGTCCTTAATGAACAAGACAACCAACAAGAAATGGACTTAGATTGTTCAGACAGAAGAATCTCTCTTCTTTCATGAACAACAAGGGGAACTAAAATGGTCTTTCTCTTTAACCAAACATTAGACAGGCTCCCCCACGCCCTCTTTTTGACAAGGCATTGTCTTCAGGTCCTGCCTTTGACCTGCCTAGCCCAGTTGGTGCCTGCATCCCGCCATGCCAGTTCAGACAGAATTCCCTGACTCTGGCTATCTGATCACCTCCACATCCCATCGGATTCCTCAACCCACCTTGAGAGCTGATCATTGTTTCAAGTCAGTTCAGCAAAAGTCCCGACATTTGACATTCCCCCTTCGTAATTTTCCACGCAGTGACCCCTCACACTGCTCATTGGCTGTGAATCCTCAGCTGTCTTTGCTGTATTAGGAGTTGAGCCCCCATCCCTCTGCCCTGTTGCAGTGGTCTTGATGCCTACCAAAGCAGTCCTGAGTAAAGTCTTCTTTACTATTTCAATAGGTGTCAGAATATGATTTTTAGCAAGTCATGTGACTTCAGTTGTCACATGCATCAAATGAAGCCCCCACCCCCCAACATAAGAGAGGATTCCTAGACATTTATTTCCACTAGTCTGAATTAAGCCCAAGTGAGTCCTGCTCCTAAGCACACTGTAACTAGAGCTGTTTCCTCGGAACCCTTGGGGCAGTTTCCCCAAATCTGGCCCGCCCCTGGAATCTGCCTTTTGCACTAACATATACTGATGCTCCCACATCTTCCTGAAAGCACTGGAGAAGGAGCCAGTCCCACAGCAGCTTTCAACAAATGAGATTCGTTATGTTGCAACTTTTAGCTTAAAATTTCAGATGAATATATTTAATAATATATCTGTTTTCATTTCATTGTGTACATCACGTTTTACATGCCTTATTAGATAGATTATTTAATTTCTTTTCCCACAATATTTCCATAAAGCCAGGGCCTGGGAAGGCCCTGTGTGTTAATGCTGGGACTCTGAGCACGCCTCCATCACCCTCACACACAGCTGTGGACCCCAGAGCTCCAGAAGCCTAGAGTGGATCCTCTTTAAGAATTTTCTTTTCCCAGGAATAACAAGATTAGCCATATTTATGGTCTTAATAAAACAGGTTTTACAGATCTTTTTTTTTTTTTTTTTT
>NW_016806031.1:1350347-1419997 GCF_001698545.2 Rhinopithecus bieti
TTTTTTTTTTTTTTTTTTTTTTTGTATTTTTAGTAGAGACGGGGCTTCCCTCTATTAGCCAGGATGGCCTTGATCTCCTGACCTCGTGATCCGCCCGCCTCAGCCTCCCAAAGTGCTGGGATTACAGGCGTGAGGCACTGCACCCGGCCTTTTTTTTTTTTAACACGGAGTTTCACTGTTGTTGTCCAGGCTGGAGTGCAATGATGCGATCTCGGCTCACTGCAACCTCTGCCTCCTGGGTTCAAGTGATTCTACTGCCTCAGTCTCCCGAGTAGCTGGGATTGCGCCACCATGCCCAGCTAATTTTGTATTTTTAGTAAACACGGGGTTTCGCCATGTTGGTCAGGCTAGTCTTGAACTCCTGACCTTAGCCTCCCAAAGAGCTGGGATTACAGCTGTGAGCCACCGCCCCCAGCTGGTTTTATATAAACCAGCCTGGTTTGATAAAAGTGTATTTATTTTTTTAAAAAGACTGATGTTTTGACTCTCAAAACATCTACTCTATGTGTTCATAAATGTGGCTGTATCTAGTCGCTAACATTTTAGCTTTAAGTAATTTGGTACCTAAAGCCTATATAATGTAAATCTCTGCAAAAGTACATGCAAAGTTAATTCATATTTTTTTCTAGCTATAAATGGAATGTATTGCATAGTGAATACAAAGACAGCATAACTTTTAGATGCATCAAATCAATCCTAATTATTAAACATTTATAGTTCGTGTCAGAGTCAATGATTCTGCATAGTCACTGCTCTTTAAAATGGATGTATAAATGAAATTACCAGTACAAAGAAGTCAGCTGGTAAGTTAAAGGAAAATGAGTTCACCTTTGATTTGAAAAAAAAAAATCTGGTTCCAAAACTAGGAGGGAATGCACTAATATGGAAACATTTTAGAAGGTTTAAAAAAATCCACATAAATACTGCAAGATAACATGTATGATGATAGATAAGTAGACTTCTCTCATGATTAAATAATTTAGCATCAGCAATGGTGTGGAAATTAATCTCACATGACTTCTCATAATACTAGAAATATGGAAATCAATCAAATATTTCAATCATTTAATAAAAATCACACCCATAAAGTCATCTCAATAGTCTTGTCCATTCACACACTGAAATAACAGTTACGAAATGAATCCTGAAGCTAAGAGGCAAGCACTACCGAAAAAGTACCACTTTGTTCCACTGTCTAATGGGTAACGATTTTCAAAAGGTAAAGAGCAATACAGTGAGTTTTTTTCGATGTTTTGCTTTGGAAAAGCCAAATACGGCGACATTTTATTTGTTGATATCTTTAGGTTATAAGATGTGAAGCCTTCCCTGATCTCTATGGCACTAAAATTTCAATTATTGAATGTAATATCGAAATACAGCATTCAAAATTAATGAAAGAGTATTTTGTTATGCTTAAGAAAAAAAGAAGCACATACAGAAATTTAAGGAATAATTATATAAATATACATACATTTTATTTTTTGCACAAATCCTCAAGCTTGTAAAATAAGCATACGTTCTTATAGCAACTAAATTTGAGAAACAGAGCAAGCATTATATTTTATTGTCATAATTCATAAAGGGAAAAGTAGAGTTCTCTTTCTCTCTCACTGTCTCTCTCCCCTCTCCCTCTCTCCTCAGGTTATTCGATACAATTCTAAGTATTTCACAGTTGTTTATTTTATATTTTCCAAACAATGGTATGGCAGTCTGGGGCACTCATAGATACATTTTATGAAGGAGAAAATGGGCTACATCTAGTCAACTCTCCATTACAATAGCCTCACCAGTATAAAGAAAATGCAAAACTATCTGGGCAAAGGCAAAGAAATTATTTTCAACCCCTGGCTTGAAAACTTACATATAGAATTTCAGTTGAAACTGAGGTATGGATAGTTGGCTCACTTTTACCTCTCGAGTGCTTTCATTGGTTTTTGCTTATCTATGTTTCATTTGGGAAAATCCAGCAAGCCTTCAACTCCTAATACAAATTATTGTCATTTAAAACATTAACTCATTTACCTGTTCTCCTTGGTCTCCATGATCACTTCTGGGATATCTGTTTGTGAAAACCATGGAAGTGTGCTTCTTTCTTCTGTTTCGTCTTCCCTCTGCGCTTCCTTTAAATGTGTACTCCAAGTTCAGCTCTTCCTGCCAGGTGGAAAAAAAAGTCTGTTTTTCCCTTCAGCGTCCATTCATCATCTGATGTCAGGAAACATTGTCATGTTTTGCATCTGTGTTCCTTAAAGTATGACTCTCCAGGCTGATAACGGAAGCCTTCTGTTCCAGCGACCCACGGAAGTTCTCAGGGTAAAACTGTGAATTCGCTAAAAGTTTTTGGCTTTCCCCCAAAGCAAAATCAATTTATTTTCATCTGAGAATTTTCCGTATTTCTTTGTGAAGGTTCTTGGGGAAAATGGTGCAGAAATTCTTGGATTTTGAAGCTTCTCACCCTCACCTCAGCAGATGTAAAATATTCTTTGGTAGGAGCCTTTCTTCTGGCTCTGGTGACATGGGCATCTTGGCCTCACTTCTGTGACCCTGGAAGAAAAATCAAGGAAGGGTAAAGAAAGGGTTAAGGAAAAGCACTTGAAATCACTGCACTGAAAATGCAATTCCTCATTGAAGAGGGCCATGGTGCTCAGCTCCAGTGACTTTCTAATTATACTCTGCTGGTGGCACGACAGCTCTGCCAAAGAGCATGGCATTCGTTTCTGGCCTCACAAGACAGGCAACCAACAAATGCACATGTGCAGCTACAGAAATTAAAAGTACATTGGCCAGGCGTGGTGGCTCACGCCTGTAATCCGAGCACTTTGGGAGGCCGAGGTGGGTGGATCACGAGGTCAGGAGATCGAGACCCTCCTGGCTAACACGGTGAAACCCCGTCTCTACCAAAATACAAAAAACTAGCCGGGCGAGGTGGCGGCGCCTGTAGTCCTGGCTACTTGGGATGCTGAGGCAGGAGAATGGCGAGAACCCTGGAGGCGGAGCTTGCAGTGAGCCGAGATGAAGCCACTGCACTCCAGCCTGGGCGACAGAATGAGACTCCGTCTCAAAAAAAAAAAAATTAAAACAATTAAAAGTGCATCTACTTAACCACTTAGTTTCACGCTCCCTCTATTTCCCTGGCTTCTTCCAAGGGCCAGTATGTGCTTCACTCACACCTGATGTGCCTTTTGTCAGGAACAACACCCTTTAAATCCAAACCCGTTTTTTTTTTTGTTTTTGTTTTTGTTTTTTGAGACAGAGCCTCCCTCTATTGTCCAGGCTGGAGTCCAGTGGCATGACCTTGGCTCACTGCAACGTCTACCTCCCGGGTTCAAGTGATTCTTCTGCTTCAGCCTCCTGAGTAGCTGGGATTACAGGCGCCTGCCCCCACACTCAGCTAATTTTTGTATTATTCATGGAGATGGGGTGTTGCCCTGTTGGCCAGGCTGGTCTCGAATTCTCGACCTGAAGTGATCTCCCTGCCTCTCGGCCTCCCAAACTGCCGGGATGACAGGTGTGAACCACTGCACCTGACCCAAACCTACAACTTTATGTGTACAATAATAACTCGTTTGAAAGCAAAATATTTACCTTAGGAAAGGAAATGTGTCCTCAGAAAGACTTAATTTTACTAGTAATATTCCTTATAACTATTGGTGCCTGTAATAGTCTAACATCTTAAGAAACAAATAGAAGAAAAAATGACAAACTTTCTAATTTGTATGTTTTAGGGTGTTGGGCACAATCTGGGCTAACCCAAGGAAGCCTCAGTGAAAAATGAGGAACTTTTTTTTTTTTTTGCGAAGGAGTTTCACTCTTTTCGCCTAGGCTGGAGTGCAATGGCATGATCTCAGCTCACTGCAACCTCTGTTTCCCAGGTTCAAGTGATCCTCCTGCCTCAGCCTCCTGAGTAGCTGGGATTACAGGCATGCTCCACCACGCCCAGCTAATTTTGTATTTTTAGTAGAGACAGGGTTTCTCCACTTTGGTCAGGCTGGTCTCGAACTCCCGACCTCAGGTGACACGCCCACCTTAGCCTCCCAAAGTGCAGGGATTACAGGCATCAGCTGCGGCACCCGGCTGGCAAACTTTATAAACACTGGTAAGTGGAGGGACACATGCGACTGCATTTTCTGCCCATTCATTGTTCTAAAATACTTCATAATTATCAAGATGCTCTCTCAGACAATGTCATACTAAATGGCTATTTCAGGTAGACAGAACAAGAAAGGTAGAGATGCTGATACATTAAAATTGAGGCACAGGAAGGTCAGTAACTTGTTTCAGCCCATCGAAGCAGGAAGGGATCGACTGGAACGTGGAAGACCAGCTCCAGACTTCTTATTCCGCATTTGCTATGCAACAATGTTTCATTGTGGGGAAAAAAAGGAATGTAGGAATAACAACCTAAGCTATACTGATTACATTATCAATTCTTGGATGTTCATGAAAACCCAGGAAAAGCACTCCATATTCACTGTAAATGCTTTTCTGAAAACACTTTCCCAGTAACTTGCTATAATTTAAAAATATTACTAGGCATCATGAGTGAGATTAACTCAAACATACCAATGCAAAATCTTCTTATTCTTTCATGAATAGTTCATGAAATTTTGATTGCCATGCCAAGAATTAGAAAAACTATATATGTAAATTTAGGATTTAAGAATTAAAATTAAATTAAGGAACTATATTAGCAAGAGGATGGAAACCTTTTTATGATAATAGACTTATAACTGGACTCCAGTTTGAAATGTTTAAAATTAAAAGAAGTCATGTATAACAAAGTGAAGGATTAGGATCAATTTCTTTATCTGTAAAATATAGGAATTGGGGCTGGGCGTGGTGGCTCATGCCTGTAATCCAGCACTTTGGGAGGCCGAGGTGGGCAGATCATGAGGTCAGGAGATCCAGATCATCCTGGCTAACACGATTAAACCCCGTCTTTACTAAAAATACAAAGAATTAGCCTGGCATGGTGGCGGGCACCTGTAGTCCCAGCTACTCGGGAGGTTGAGGCAGGAGAATAACGTGAACCTGGGAGGCGGAGCTTGCAGTGAGCCGAGATCGTGCCACTCACTCCAGCCTGGGAGACAGAGCGAGACTCCGTCTCAAAAAGAAAAAGATATGAATATAAACATGTTTATATGAATGTAAGACAAGCAGGTTTTATATGATAGATAAGAGCTCAAGGGAAGTCTGGAATTAGTTACACTGGAAGCAAGACCTCCAGGCCATCTGCCACTGACGCTCCGCCTCTGCAAGAACCTCAGAAGGGAATCGGAGCAGTATTGATCTCAGCGGAACACTGCGCTTTCATGCGCTTTCATGCTTGTCAGCCTCACTAAATCTCTAATTCCAGTTTGTTGATATCTTTAAGAATACATGTTCTGTGATCTAGAATATTAATTAACTTCATATCAACAGGCATGTTTGATAAAACTGCTAAACAGCATAAAGCTGCGTGGCAAATTATTAAATTTTACTCCCCATGGACAATGATACGTTCGTTACAAAAACCGGTCTTTGGATAATATTTCCTCAGTAACTCTCTTAGCCATTGTACATATACTGTTATCAATCACATTTATTCCTGTCCTTTCTAACAGAATAGGATGATCCTGCCCAATGGATTACTAATCCAAGCTGCAGTCTTCCTTCTGACTTACACTGCCCGGCCAGTCTGATAGTCTCATCTAATAAGATAGTCTCATCTAATAATAAGGGGGAAGTGGGTTAAACATGACATGACTTGTCCTTGATACACACATGCTAGATCTCAGAGATCACTGTGTCCTTATCTCACACCTCCTGAACGCAGTCTCTTTCAAATAATCCAGTCTTTAACTTCATTTTATTTTTATTTATTTTTATTTTTTGAGATGGAGTCTCGCTCTGTTGCCTAGACTGGAGTGCAGTGGCATGATCTTGGCTCACTGCAACCTCCGCCTCCCGGGTTCAAGCAATTCTTCTGCCTCAGCCTCCCGAGTAGCTGGGACTACAGGCATACACCACCTTGCCTGGCTAATGTTTATATTTTTAGTAGAGACAGGGTTTCACTATGTTGGCCAGGCTGCTCTTGAACTCCTGACCTCAGGTGATCCACCCACCTGGGCCTCCCAAAGTGCTGGGATTACAGGCGTGAGCCACTGCACCCAGCCTGGTCTTTAATTTTAATACTACTTCTGCCATTAACAACCAGCTCACAGTTCAGAATTCCAAACACTATTATTCCTTTCCTGGACACTTAGAACGTTTGCACATGTTCATCTCCCTGGAACCTGCCATACTCTCCATAGTTGTCAGAAATTACCCACCACGATGGACTCATTATGTGTGCTGTGAGCCAGTATGTGTGAAGGTGATAAGGTAACGGTTGCGCAGATCATTCTGTTCTCAAAATATAGCCCCCAATGAATCACTCTCATAATTTGTTTTTCATTTTTGAGCTACGACATACAACTTTGGTGATCTTTGGCCTACTTGTGTACCACCTATTTATTCTTCACTTAATATTTATTTTTCCCAAAATGATATTTTAATTAAATAAATGTATTATGAAAAGAAACTTTCCATCTACTATAAATGGAAACCTAGTACCACAAATAGAAAATAACTTTAAAGATGAATAAAATGAATACAAATGACTCATTAAATGCTGATCAAAGTGCCTACTGAAAACACTAAGTCTTTAACCTACTCTGTTATTAAAAATGGAGATCAGTAAATTTATGAGAAAATGTATAGCCTTTAATGACTTCATCCAGAAGGAAGAAAAGCTAAAAATTAGTGAATTAAGTGTCCATTTAAGAATTTAGGAAAAAGGCAGGGTGTGGTGGCTCATGCCTGTAATCCCAGCACCCTGGGGGGCCGAGGCTGGTGGATCACCTGAGGTCAGGAGTTCGTAACCAGCCTGGCCAACATGGTGAAACCCCATCTCTACTAAAAAATACAAAAAATTAGCCAGGCATGGTGGTGTGTCCCTGTAATCCCAGCTACTCAGGAGGCTGAGGCAGAAGAATCGCTTGAACCTGCTAGGCGGAGGTTGCAGTGAGCCGAGATCACACTACTGCACTTCAGCCTGGAGGACAGAGCAAGACTCCATCTCAAAAAAAAAAAAAAATGAATTTAGGAAAAAATGTCTTGGGGATAAACCTAAAGAAAATAGGAAATAAAGATGAGAGCAGAATTAATGAAAGAGAAATAAAAGTTAATTCTTTAAAAACACTACTAAAGGCCGGGCGCGGTGGCTCAAGCCTGTAATCCCAGCACTTTGGGAGGCCGAGACGGGCGGATCACGAGGTCAGGAGATCGAGACCATCCTGGCTAACACGGTGAAACCCCGTCTCTACTAAAAAAATATAAAATCTAGCCGGGCGAGGTGGCGGCGCCTGTAGTCCCAGCTACTCGGGAGGCTGAGGCAGGAGAATGGCGTAAACCCGGGAGGCGGAGCTTGCAGTGAGCTGAGATCCAGCCACTGCACTCCAGCCCGGGCGACAGAGAAAAAAAAAAAAAACACACACACACACACTACTAAAATTGGCAAACTTCTGGAAGACTGATCAAGGTAAAAGAAAAAAAGTCATCCGTGCACCATGGCTCATGCCTGTAATCTTAGCACTTTGGGAGGCCACGGAGGCCAGATCACTTAGGCCCAGGAGTTTGAGACCAGCCTGACCAACATGGTAGAACCCCATCTTTACTAAAAATACAAAAGTAGCTGGGCGTGGTGGCGGGCGCCTGTAGTCCCAGCTACTCCGGAGGCTGAGGCAGGAGAATTGCTGGAACCCGGGAGGCAGAGGTTGCAGTGAGCCAAGATCGCGCCATTGTACTCTGGCCTGGGCAACAGGAAACTCAGTCTTAAAAAAAAAAAAAAAGTAGAAAGGAACTTTTTTAAGGGGCAAACTAAAAGGCAAGTCTGGTGCTTAGCAGTGATAAGGATATTTCTCGATCTCTATTTCTACTTAGCATGTATTGGAGAGGGCAGCCAGAACAAGACAGAAAAAACAAAGAGGAACAGGGAGGAGGGGAAGGGAGAACAAAACCATCACTATTCACTGATAGAGTGTTCAAAAAAATTCAGACAAACTGACAATGTTAATAACAGATTTTTTCAACATTACTGATATAAGTTAAATTGCATTTCTACATACCAGCAAGAGTTTAAGAGAAAAGTATTTGTTAATGACAGACATTTATCATAGCAAGAAAAAATGTTACCTTGGAGTAATTATAATGAAAGAACTTGTATAGGAATTTTAGGAAGAAAATCTATAAACTTTAATGAAAGACATTAAAAAGACCCTTTAAAAATGGAGATATGTACCTGATGAACCAGAAGGTTAAATATTATTGAAATGTCAACTCTCCTCAAATTGATCTTTTAATTCAAAGCAATTTGAATCAAAACCCCAACAACCTTGTAAAATAAAAACACAATAACCAAAGACACTACTTAAGAAGAAGAGGGAAGACTTCCTCTAGAAGATACTAAGCTTTAACAAGAAACCATAATAATTATGTGGCATTCACACGGGAACAATCAAAGAGAGGAAAAGGCTCGGAAGCAGACCCTTGCATTAACGGGAACCTGACACATGAGAGAAGTATCAGAGGGGTTTAGTGGGGGAAAGCTGGGCCATTCCAAAAATGTTACTGGGGCAAGCGGCCAACTATATGGACACAAGCACGAAAATGTATCTGAACCCCACACTGTGCACAAGTATCAGTTCTAGATGATTAAGCACCTAAGTGAGAAAATCAAACCTTAATGAGACTATTACACCTATATAGATTTTCAGCCCTAATAATGAAAAACAAGCTACGTGAGGAGAAACTTTCTGATGTGCTGTTTTATATAAATGAATGGAACCTGTGTTTCCATGAAACAAGTTCCAAACACGTTTTGTAGAATCTCAGATATGACATTTCAGGGGCTATCAGGCTTATATATCAACATATGAACATCCAGTTCTAATACCGAAAACCAAGCTATGTGCAAAGAAGCTTTGGGATGTGCTGTTTTAAATCACTGAATGGAACCTGAGTTTCCATTAAACAAGTCCAAACACACGTTTTGTAGAAACTAAATAATTACATTTCTGAGGTTATTAGGCCTATACATGAACCTATGACTATCCAGCCCAATTAATTATTATGAAGATATGGGTGAAGGAGCTTTGTGATGTGCTCTATTATATCACTGAATGGAACTTGTTTCATTGTGTCCAGCGGTGGCCTGGGCCTGAGCCTGGTACCTGGTGAATACCTCAAGTCCAGTGTGTGCCTGGGGTCTGATGTCCATCCGGGTACTGGTGTCCACTTGGGGCCTGATGTTCGCCTCAAGCTGGATGGCCCCTGGGGTCAGGGTCTCCACCTGCGGCTTGATGTTCACCAGGGGCCTAGGTATCTACCAGGTATCCTACCTGGGGTTCCCTGTTCACCCTTGCCCTGGTATTTACCTGGAGACTGGACATCCACTTGGGGGCCAGTGATGGTTCATCTGGGGCCTGGTGTTCCAACTGGGCCTATGTGTCCACCTGGGACCATGAGCATATGCAGTTGGCCTGATGTGCCTCTGGGGCGGCTGGTTTCTCACCCGGCGGCCCGCTTGAATGTCCCTGAGCCCTTGTGTCCATCCTGGGACCTGGAGAACCTGGGCCATCCAGCCAGGGGCCATGATGTTCAGCTGGGGCCGATTAGGTGCCCAAACTGGGGACCGTGATGTTTTACGGCAGGGTGAACTGAGTCCCACTTGGGCTAGGGCCTGGCATCAACCTGGTGTCTGATGTCTGGTGTCCACCTAGTCCTATGTCACTTGGGGCCTGATGTTGTGCTGAGGTCTTGGTGTCCACTGAGGCCTTATGTCTGTGGTGGTGGGGAAGAGGGGAGGGGAATCCTTGTCCCCGTGGGCCCCACCCATCCCCATGGGCCCTGCCCTCTTCCTGGGGAGAGTGGGTGGGGAGTTTCTGTGCCCCCGCCCCGCTACATCCAGGAATTCACCCTCCTGCACACGCAGTGGGGAAGGTGCCATTTTTGCCCACTTGGTGCCCCGTTAAGTTGCCCCTACTGCTCTGCTCAGGGTGTGAAGATCTCAGGGGGGTGCTGGACTGGGGGCCCCGGAGCTGCACCCCACCTGACTCCCTGCGAGAGCGGGCTCGTGCCTGTGAGCTAGAGCACGGCCGCCGGGGGTCTGTGTGACATGGCAAAGAATACTAGTATATACAAAACTTTTATACGATTGAAATGTTGTCGATAGTGAAATTAAAATGCAGTACAATAAGATTGCCTTGTAGGGGCATGGTATTTCAGATTTGTTAAAGCGATTTCATAGGGATGATCTTATTTCAGTCTCTAAGTCTAGTGATTTGGTAGGGAATTGTGAATTTCGTTATACAGAGAAGGAAACGGGTGTCCAGAAGAGTCCAGCAACAGCCCATACTTCGGTCTTCTCTTCACCATGGCTTGAGAATCACATAATCTTGCTGTGCCCAACTTTCCTCATCCCTAAACAGTTGCCTTATCCATGAACCATATCACTGCAACATCAAACTGAGCTGTGTCCTAACAGCATTTAGTCAGCTGCATACGGTTTGTGCGAGAATTAGATGCTGCTACTTTTGCTGAGGTAGTATTTTTTAACACATGAAGTGACATGAAATGTGTTCATGATGTTCTCTGCCCACTGATTTCATGACCTCCTCTCATGCTCCAGGCCTCAAAACAACCAGTGCTGTCCAACAGCTATTAGGTCCCAGGGCTCCCCTCCCCGCAGCTTGGAACCTGAAGCCACTGCCCACAGTTAACAAGCACGTGTGCCACTCAGTGACCTCTTGGCCTTCCCAGCAAAACTACCCTGTTTTGGCATCTGGGCTTGACCCACAGCAGGAAAACTTGGCACTACAGTACATATGATCTCATTTAAGAAGGAGGAAGATAAACATGCCATCTGCACTTACTCACCGACGGGAAAAGTTCTGTGAGTTACACAGTTTGAAACAGGAACAGCCAGGAGACTGGGGACTTAAATCACAGCTATTGTATAAATAAAAGGAGCTGTTCCCTGAGCTAAACGCCGCCCTTTGGCAGAGGTAAGGCCTTTTGGCAGAGGGAGGCAGGAGAAGAGTGCAGGAAGTGAAGAAGTTCCTGAGGTGACAAAGTGAATTGCACCAGAGAGAAGGGGGGATAAAGCAAGCTTCCCAGGAACTAGCACAGGAACCCCTGGCTGTCCCCCGAGGACAGGACAAGAAAGGCCTCTCCTGCAGGAATGAGATTAAAATACAATCAGGAGCCACGCGAATACTCTATCTCCTTTGATACGCTGTCTTCCCTGTTGGTTTAAGGGTGTCTTTGGGGCTAGTAAAGCCCCTCTTCCCTGAAGGATTCCTTCTCTTTTCATGGTGTTCAGTGCTGCCGTGTTCACACACGCCTCTGCAGCTGCACCTGGCAAAATAGATTGAGTTTCCCTAGAAATGCTCTTTGAGAAAGGAATAGAGGCAGAATTGCCTTTGGTGATCTCCTAAGAATGGGGTCCATGTTCATCTGAAGATGGGAATGAAAAATTCATCCTTTTGGTCCGACCAAATTCATACATGGCTAAATCCTCTGGGATATGGTGAAGGCTGACCCTTGAAAGCCCCTAACATTACAGAAACAAGGAGCCAAATGCAGCGACTTCAGGCCCACAGAACGCCTTCATGGGAATTAACAGCAAAGTAATCATCTCACTCTCCTAACTTCGGGAGAAAGGATGAGTCAGCAAAGACTAAATTGGTTTAAAAATAGAACCTTTGCAAAATGGAAAAGTCGGATGAATTCACGCTATAAATCAATAGACCTGAAAATGTAAGGCACAGCAAGCATTTTGGATGACATTAATGAAAGACCTGTGTTGGCACAGGGTGCTGCAGGAAAGGTCGGGGGTCACCACAGCCACTCCCCGACCTTAAATTGAATATGTCTGTAAAATAGTTTCTAGAGCACAAAAGGTGAAGCTAAAGGTGAGTGCTACTGATCTTTGATGTGTGTGTAATTAAAGATTTTGATGTAAAATGTACAACAGAAAAGACACTGTATTTCAATAAGAAAAATATATAAATTATTCCTCCAGTCCTCCAAATCCCTTCTGTGTCATACAAATCTTTCTCGTCTGCTTTGCTGAAAGTTCCTCAAGAATATCTTATTCACCTTTGACTCTCCTACTTAGGTTTATGCATACAGAAAGTATTCAATAAAGATTGAAGAATTTAGTCACTTTGGCCAATTTACAGATAATAAAACTACACATATTTTGTATGTAGTTTATCTAGCCTCAGATTCTAGCTTGTCAACAGGCCGAGCTGATTGTGGGAGGCAGGAGGCTAGGGGGCTGGCACTGAAATAGAAGGTCCCAGAGTCTTAGATTTACCTTCAAAAGCTCAATTTATCCTCAAATATACAATTTTACATAAAAATAACATCACATATGAGAGAATTGTATGGTACGTGAATATCTCAATAAAGCTGTTAAATGAAATTTTAAAATAGATTATATGACTAAAATATATTTTATTTTAAGTGTCATTTCAATACATGATAATATCTTAATTGATATTATCTAATAATATATGACTTTTGAAGGGAAAATAATATTCAATTATTTCTTTAAAAAGTAACTCTTTGGGGAGCATTGACCATGTAAAATCATGGCAGAGGCTCACTAAACTGTTATTCAGTCATTGAGGTAGGGATTTTTTTTTTTTTTTTTGAGACGGAGTCTCGCTCTGTCACCCAGGCTGGAGTGCAGTGGCGCCATCTCAGCTCACTGCAAGCTCCGCCTCCCGGATTCACACCATTCTCCTGCCTCAGCCTCCCGAGTACCTGGGACTACAGGCGCCACCACCATACCTGGCTAATTTTTTTGTATTTTTAGTAGAGATGGGGTTTCACCGTGTTAGCCAGGATGGTCTCGATCTCCTGACTTCATGATCTGCCGGCCTCGGCCTCCCAAAGTGCTGGGATTACAGGTGTGAACCACTGCGCTTGGCCCAGCCCGAGGTAGGGATTTTTAACCTATCATGAATCCCATTTAAGGAGGAGGAAGCTGAGGCTACAGGAGGTTAAGTGTCAGAACTAGTATGATGTGGAGCCAGGTTCCAAAACCCAGTATATCTTATTCCGAATACATTAAAATCTTGGGTACTTTTTATTATTATTCTTAGCAGGGACTCTCAGGAATATGACGGTAAATTGAACATAGATCTGTTCTTCATAATCAGGATTGTCTCTGGATGGTCACTTAGCATAAACGTTTAATAAATAATATTGGCTGGGCTCAGGCCTGTAATCCCAGCACTTTGTGAGGCTGAGGTGGGCAGATCACTGGAGATCAGGAGTTTAAGACCAGCCTGGGCAACATGGTGAAACCCTGTCTCCACTAAAAATACAAAGATTAGCCAGGCATGGTAGCAGGCACTTATAATCCCAGCCACTAGGGAGGCTGAGGCAGGAGAATCACGAACCGGGGAAGTGGAGGTTGCAGTGAGCTGAGAGGTTGCAGTGAGCTGAGATTGCACCACTGCACTCCAGCCTGGGGACAGAGTTAGACAACATCTCAAAATAAATAAATAAATAAATAAATAAATAAATAAACAAACAAACAAACAAACTAACTAACTAAAGGGATATTTGGTATAATTGACAGAAAATTCATAAAGATTGGTTGTAATTTATGTTTGAAGCTTAAAGACCTAACAAACTAATCTCCTTAGGCTCTAAGTAGCTATCATTGATCAAAGCTCTGTTTATTTCATGTTGCCAAATTTAGCAAATAAAAACCATAAATATAAGCATATACACTTTGAGTTTCAGATAAACCGTGAATTATTTTTTAGTATGTCTATGTCTTATGCAATATTTAGTGTATTTTATCTTGTAATCCTGTTAGGGTTTTTTAAATGGTTAAATTTATCATTGCATTAAAAACAAGGAAAAAGGCTAAACTATTACTATGGGAAAACGTGCACAAATTCTAGATACATATAAAATTCAAATACTCCTTTCTAGCACTTAGTACTTTAACGAGGTAGGGAGGTTTATAAAATTTAAATTATCATCAATAATTATATTAGGGTGGCTTTGATTTATTTTTAAGTGTCATTTCAGAACACATTAAAAGGCTATGTGGACTGTAGAGCCCTCATTTTCTGCCCTAGATGACAGACTCCTGTAATCTCGAGCAGAACATTTACAACAAATATTTGTCTGGATGTAAGGTTATTACAACTGGACCATAGATCTCTCCTGACAAAACCCTGAACCAGCGTGGCACCTTGGGTTTCACATCATCATCAACTCAAAGTGCCCTGAGGGGGATACCATGGTAGGAACAGAGCTCAGAGTTCAGTCTGAGAACTCGCTGATGCTCACCAAGAGAATCCAGTCTTACCATCTAGTCAGTCTCTCCTTTTACTACTAAGAAATACTTGGGGTTCTACTCTCTCTTAAGGTTACATTTTGTAATCTGCAAAATGGGGCTACCTGTTTCATAAGGTTATTGTAAGAATCAATGAGACAAAAGCGTTTAATTTGATCAAATAATTGTTATAAACTGAGGCTACCCCAAAGAGAGATATCTGAATCATGTAGCGAGAACCTGAAGGAAATCGAAAGATTATTCTATGTCTCTTACCTTAGAGGCTTTCTAATTAGCACAGGGCTAGAGCCACACCTTTGGTCCCCAATCCAGTGCTTTTCCCAGCTTCGCTATGTTCCCCCTTAGGTAGGGGTGAAACGGCCTCATCCTAGACGTTAAAATCTGACACATCCTGGCTAACACGGTGAAACCCTGTCTCTACTAAAAATACAAAACATTAGCTGGGCGTGGTGGCGGGCGCCTGTGGTCCCAGCTACTCGGGAGGCTGAGGCAGGAGAATGGTGTGAACCCGGGAGGCAGAGCTTGCAGTAAGCCGAGATGGCGCCACTGCACTCCAGCCTGGGTGACAGAGCGAGACTCGGTCTCAAAAAAAAAAAAAACAAAAAAAACTGACACATATCCTAAGTGTAGAGTTAAGGAAAGGAAAGACGGCAGGATAAAGACATATAAAGTAGAAATTAAAATAGTAACAGGATTGACAGTGCAAAGAGCAAATTGCCACCTAGGCTGTCCAAGATCAGAATAGCAATGGGAATTGTCCTGACTTCCAATTTGACATCCTTCGCATCAATCACATTTAGCAGTCCTCATGTAGGCTCATGGTGGGAGCAGTCAACATCATCATCACTGCTGCTGTCATACAGGATTTAGGAAGAGTTGTACAAAGGGAATTGCCCTTCCCTCTTCCAAAGAATACTCCTATGGCAACATGGAAACATCAGCATTCCTTTTATAGACAAGATGGCTTAGTGTTTCATGTATAGCAAGAACTGAATATGTATTTTGTACTGATCAGAACTCATTCAGATGCACTCAGCCGAAAGTTCATTTCAAAATGTATTCCTTTAGGGAAATGGCACATGAATCTCTTTAGCATGCTTCACCATGGATGGGTGGTTAGGTAGATGGTGGACCAAGTGAGAAAATGACAAAACTCTTACTAAATAGTGACACTGTGTGAAGAACCCTGCTAGCACCTTCACACACATCACCTGGTTTCAACCCTGTGACCGTTAAGTGAATAACTGCATCACAGGAGGGAACTGAGGTTCGCAGAAGTCACGTGGATTGTCAGGGGCTGCAGGGAGGACGTGGTAGAGCTGAGATTGGAACCCGGGGCTTCTGGGACCAAATCCAGCGTAAAGCAATAGTTCCTGAGATGCTTTGGATGTAAGCAAACCTTGGTCTTCAAGTTCTACAATTAGACTTTTCTTCCTATTATGTGAGGAATAGAAAATACTTAATCATGGAAAAGTTCAAGTAAGATATAAGGAAAATAGGGTATGTGGAAAATCTGGCTTGCTTTGTTTGAAAGAGACTCAAGGAGTCTTTAAGATCCAAAGAGAAAAGAAAGAAAAACTTGCCCGGACAGCCTAGGAAGGTGAAGAAAGGATGAAAGGGAGGCTCAGGAGGAGAGAGGAAAGGAAACGGGGATCGTTGTCACAGCCCAAAGTAAGGCTTCAGGGCAAGATTAGGGAAGGCAGTTTGGATGGTCCGAAGTAAAACTATTGGGCCATGATGACCCTGCATTAACCTAGAATGAATCTGGTTATCAATGGGCAGCTTAAGAAAAACAATATGGCAAATCCACTTGTCATGTGACAAATAAAATGGGATTGTGTCAATTATTATTATTATTAGTTTAATCCATGACCTGTGAATCAACTACTTTTATCTGCACTGATAGCGAAATGAAGAGTTCCCCTTCAAAATAACTTCAGCGCAGCTTGCGCTTTAAGCACATGGATTCCACCTGGCTTCTGCCTTTTAAGTGGAATGGGCTTTTATCCATCTTCAGAGGCAGAGAGAATACAATTAAAGCCAAAACGATTGATATGTTATAATAGAAACAAATCCAGTCCTCTTCTCTGAGGTATTGACCTTGTTTTAAGGAATAAAAAAAGACAGCAAGAGAGAGGTTTTGTTGCTAAAGCTGGAATACTCTTTCAAAGAATCTAATGATCACTTACTAGAATAAAATTAAATATGTGAAATATTTTTAACTAAAAGCAGGATTTTCAAATATTATATAAGATAACCATAACATATGGCATTGTTTGAAGGCATGCTGTTTAAAGTGAGAGCAATTTTACAAATTAACTGTAAGCTGCTTTGAGAATCCCATCTTATTGTTCAGCAAGACTCTGGACCCCACACTGTGTTACTGCAACAGCTCCATTGTGGCAGTGCATGGCAACCCCGGTGGAAATTAAAATGACAAAGCGGCTAGTCCAGCATCTTGACCGCGGCAGATTTCTCTAGTCACCCTGCAGCCGCTCTTCACCCACAAATTCACAAGCAGTCAACCCAAACTACATTTTCAGAAGAGCTCATTACTCACAGCTGCAGAGCACGCTGAAGGCCCTCTCGTCTCTGTCCTCTCCGAAGGCAGGTTTGTTAAGGAAAGTGGCCCCTTACCTCCCCCAGCAGCTGCAGTGGCCGAGCCCTGGTTTCCCAAGACTCAGAGGACCCATGGCCAACCACACCATGGAGCCCGCCCATCCCCACACTGCTCCTGCAGCTGCCCTTCTCGCTGGCCACCCAGCTGGAATCTCGGACTTACTGGGGGCTGTGGGCATCAGGGTCTCTCGGTCTTTGTTTTCCTCCAGTGCCATCAGCAGGTCCCAGCGTGACTGTCCTGCAGCCGCACTGGGTCCAGGCGGCTCCTGCCGCAGTCAGTTGCTCCCCCTACCCAGCGGCCTTTTTTTTCTTCTTAAAGAGACAGGACTGTCATCAACCTTAGGTGTCAGTAATGCTGCAAGTGCAGCCTTGTCGTTCAGTGTGGGGGTGACAGCCAACCACACGTTTTTGTTCTGTTTGCTTGCAAAGGCTAATTTTTAGCAGTACGTATAGCTAACAGAAGACTGGCTCTGTTAAACACCAGCTGTGCTACCTTAGACAAGTCACACGTGGGTCTCGAGTTCCTCACAGGAAATGAAGACCTGTGGCCTGGTAATGTTGTAGCTCACAATCTGCTTTTTGTATGTTATTTGAAGTGGCATATGAGGTTCCAATGGTTAAAAAAAAAACAAGCATTCACTCAAAATGTGTTGTAAACTGTGAAATGCTATACAATTGATCCTGTTCTAAGTTGAAATTGCTAGTCTCACTTGAATAATAAAAAATATTGTAACTGTTATTTTCTGGATTCCTCTGGTGGGGGATGTGAAATACCACCAGCATTTATTTCATTTCGGCACACGGCTATCCTGCCACTGGCCTGGGTACATCATATTCCTCATGATAGTCTCCTAGTAGAACTGCCTACTTTATCCGTAGAAATCTAGAATTTGGGCTTATTTGGAAATACTGGAGCTTGGAAGCTTCCTATTGCTTCGCTTCTGCGGAAAATTCCTCTTAAGTCAGTTCAAACAACTCCAGACCTGAAAAGGCTCAAATGATCTCTCCTGGGAGAAGACCAAAGCAAGCCCAAAATGTCAGCACCAACCTGAGAAGGAGAGCCCCTGCTTCTTGTACCTGGCCCTGCACTGGTCTGACCCAGAAGATGCCACGTCTAATGGTGTCTCCTTCACATCCTAGACTCACAGATTTGTGCCCATAGTATTTCCTGGGAGATAGGAGGGAAACCTCCTGTTCTAACAAAAGGACCAAATAATCACAAACAAAGCCAGTTTCTATTGGGGAGAAATGGTGTCTTGTGGGGCCTTTTCATTGAGTTCTCACCGTAGTGCCGTGTGGACCAACAGGCCCTCACTGACTTGCACCTGTGGAGTGAGCCTGCCTCTCTGAGGCTGAACTAATGTGGTTCAGTTGTCATCAGTTTAATCCAGCACACAAATATGGAGCACTTGCTGTGTTCCTGGCATCAGCTAGACACTGTGGACTAAACGGTGAATACCCAGTGTGTTGCTCCCCTAGCAGGCTCTTCTACTCACAACTGTAAACCATTACACCCCCAATGGGAAAAGTTATAAATAATTACATATATAAAAACTATATATATGTGTGTGTGTGCGTGTGTATGTATATATAGTTTTCAGAAAGGTTAGACCATTTTGCCTACGTACTCACACTAAATAAAGGTATCCTGTGAAATATTGGTTATTCAGAAATAGTGTCGCTTAGCTAGGTATGGTGGAACATGCCTGTAGTCCTAGCAACTCGGGAGGCTGAGGAAGGAAGATTGCTTGAGGCCGGGAGTTTGAGACGAGCCTGAGCAACATAGCAAGACCTCAGGCTGGGTGTAGTGGCTCACGCCTGTAATTCCAACACTTTGGGAGGCCAAGGTGGGTGGATCACTTGCGGCCAGGAGTTCAAGACCAGCCTGGCCAATATGATGAATCCCCGTCTCTACTAAAAATACAAAAATTAGCTGGGTGTGGTGTGTGCACCTGTAATCTCAGATACTTGGGAGGCTAAGGCAGGAGAATTGCTTGCACCTGGGAGGCAGAGGTTGCAGTGAGCTGAGATCGCGCCACTGCTCTCCAACCTGAACAACAGTGTGATACTCTGTCTCAAAAAAACAAAAACAAACAAACATAGCAAGACTTAATCGCTACAAAAATTAAAAAATTCAGCAGGCATTGGTGGTGCATGCCTGCAGTCCTAGCTACTCGGGAGACTGAGGTGAGAGGATCACTTGAGCCCAGGAGTTTAAAGTTACAGTGAGCTATGACTACACCACTGCACTCCAGCCTGGGTGACAGAGTGAGACCCCATCTCTAAAATTAAAAAAAAAAAAAAAAAAAAGACAAAAAAATAGTGGTGCAATGTAGAAGTCAAAGCTTAAATACCCTTGTGAGCACGGCCTATGATACACCTAGTTACTGTCACAACAAATTGCAGGTGTTTATATGTGGCTTTCTACACATTCAGAAGGTGATTTCATGTGCATTGCAAGCCCTTCACTCTGCCACTGTCCAGAGATGATGGCACATGCAATAAACCTTATGAGTTCAGTTACACTCATGGTACCATTTATGCTACTGAAATGTTGTCAGAAGATTTAGACTTTGTCCTAAAAATTTAAGAAAGCAAAGATTTCTGGATAATTCATGAGCCACAGATCTTCCACATTCTGGGCAAAGATTGACCATTAACATATCCAGGTCAGAGGTCAATATGTCTGTGATGGTTAATTTTAGGTGTCAACTTGACTGGGCTAAGCAATGCCCAGGTAGCTGGTAAAGCATCCTCGCTGGGTGTGTCTGTGAGGGTGTCTGCCAAAGAGACTAGCGTTTGAATTACTAGACTGGGTAAAGATCAGACGGACATCATCCCACATGAGGGCCCAGATAGAACCAAAAGTCAGAGGAAGGACAAATTCTCTCCCTGTCTCTCCTTGAGCTGGTACATCCCATCTTCTCCTACCTTGGACATCAGAGTTCCTGGTTCTCAGAGCTTCAGACTCCAGGAGTTACACCAGCACCCCACCTCATTGTCAGGCCTTTGGCCTTGTACTAGGATTTACACCACCATTAGCTTGCCTGGTTCTCAGGACATCAGACTCAGACTGAATCACACCAACAGCTTTCCTGGTTCTCCAGCTTGCAGATGGCAGATCAGAGGACTTATTGGCTTCCACAAGCACATGAGTCAATTTCCATAATAAATCCCTTCTTACACATCTATAAATATTTTTGGTTCTGTTTCTCTGGGGAACCCTAAGACAATGTCTCCACCTTACCCTAAACTGAGCCTAGAACATGAGAAAGCATGACCCAGTGCCACGGCTGTCCAGAACCACAAAAGTGCAGCCAGAGGACGAGTCTCTGCCACTTGTCCAGAGGTTTCAAAGAGCTGCTGCAACATGCTGGCTCCTTCTGGATCCTCCCAGCTGCTGCTCCCACCATGCCAGCCTTTCATTCCAGCCACATCACGTGGCCAAAGCTCTGTTCACATGTGGCCTGGAGACCACATGGCTTTCTTAGCCTCTTCCTGAAAGCTGTATGAGGGTCAGGTTTTATCAACTCAGAAAGGTTAGCAGCTCAACCTGGATGATACAAGCTTAAGTCTCAGCATCCAGTCATAGTTTTGGAGTCTTAGCTTCTGTTTCTGTGATGGTTAATATTGAGTGTCAACTTGATTGGATTGAAGGCTGCAAGGTATTGTTCCTGGGTGTGTGTGTGAGGCTGTTGCCAAAGGAGATTAACATTTGAGTCAGTGGCAGAGGCAGACCCACCCTCAATCTGGGTGGGCACAGTCTAATAAGCTGCCAGCACAGCTAGGATAAAAGCAGGCAGAGGAATGTGGAAGGATTAGACTGGCTTAGTCTTCTAGCCTACATCTTTCTCCTGTGCTGAATGCTTCCTACCCATGAATATTGGACCCCAAGTTCTTCAGCTTTGGGACTCTTGGACCTTTGGCCACAGACTGGCTTCCTTGCTCCTCAGCTTGCAAATGGCCTGTTTTTTTTGTTTGTTTGTTTGTTTGTTTGTTTTTTGTTTTTGAGTCAGAGTCTCACTCTGTTGTCCAGGCTGGAGTACAGTGGCATGATCTCGGCTCACTGCAAGCTCCGCCTCCCAGGTTCATGCCATTCTCCTGCCTCAGCCTCCCAAGTAGCTGGGACTACAGGCGCCTGCCACCATGCCCAGTTAATTATTTTATATTTTTAGTAGAGATGGGGTTTCACTGTGTTAGCCAGGATGGTCTCGATCTCCTGACCTCGTGATCCGCCCGCCTTGGCCTCCCAAAGTGCTGGGATTACAGGCGTGAGCCACTGCACCCGGCCGCAAACGGCCTATTGTGGGACCTCACTTTGCGATCGTGTGAGTCAATACTCCTTAATAAGTTCCCTTTTATATATACATCCATCCTATTAATTCTGTCCCTCTAGAGAACCCTGACGAGTATCACGGGTTTTTCTAGCTCACTGGCACATCATGCCACCATGCTCAATCGTAACAATTGCTCTTGTCAGGGATGATAGAGATTAAATCTCTACAAACCAGGAACTCTCTGAGAAGGTCACATGATTTTGGACCTTCAGTTTCCTCATCTGTGAAATGGAAATAGAAGCATACGTCGTTCTATTGCATTTCACTTTATTGCACAATGCAGATTCTATGTTTTTTATAAATTGAAGGTTCATGGCAACCCTGCCTCAAGTAAGACTATTGGAGCCATTTTTCCAACAGCACGTGCTTACTTTGCGTTTCTGTGTCACATTTTGGTAATTCTCACAATGTTTCAAGCTCTGATTATTATCATATCTGTTATGGTGATCTGTGATCAGTGATCTTTGATGTTGCTATCGTAATTGTCTTGGGGCTCCACAAGTGGCACCCATAAAAGACAGTGAATTTAATTGACAAATGTGTGTTCTGACTGCTCCAATGACCGGCTGTTCCCTGTTTCTCTCTCTCTCTCTCTCCCCCTCTTCTCTCTCTCTCTCTCTCTCCCCTCTTCTCTCTCTCTCTCTCCCCCTCTCTCTCTGCCTCTCTCTCTCACTCCCACCCAGGCTTCCCAGCTTCCCTATTCCCTAAGACACAACAATATTGAAATTATGCCCATGAATAACACTACATTGGCCTCTAAGTGTTCAAGTGAAAGAAATAATCACATATCTCTCACTTCAAATCAAAAGCTAAAAATGAATGAAAAGTGTTCATCATCAGTAATCATCAGAGAAATGCAAATCAAAACCACAATGAGACAGCATCTTGCACAATCAGAATGGCTATTGTTAAAAAGCCGGAAAATAATAGATGCTGGGGAGGCTGCAGTGAAAAGGGAACACTTATATACTGTTGGTGGGAATGTAAATTAGTTCAGCAATTATGGAAAGCAGTTGGAGATTTCTCAAAGAACCAAAAACAGAATTACCTTTCAATTCAGCAATCCTATTACTGCGTATATACACGCAAAGGAAAATAAATTGTCCTACCAAAAAGACTCATACACTTGTATGGTCATCACAGCAGTATTCACAGTACCAAAGACATAGAATCAACTTAGATGTCCGTCAATAGGTGATAAGATGAAAAAAAGTGGTACATGTACCATGGAATAATACACAGCCATAAAGAAGAATGAAATGGAAGCAACTGGAGGCCGTTATTCCAAGTGAATTAATGCAGGAACAAAAAAACAAATACTCTTATGTTCTCACTTATAAGTGGGGGCTAAGCATTGGTACGTACCATGGACATAAAGATGGGGGGATGAAGACACTGGGAACCGCTAGATGAAAGACTAGGGGAGGGGGCCAAGGGCTGAAAAACTACCTATTGGGTACTATGCTCACTACCTGGATAATGGGATCATTTGTACCCCAAACCTCAGCATCATGCAATGTACCTATGTAACAAACCTGCACATGTACCTCCTGAGTCTATAATCAAAGTTAAAATCATCTTTTAAAAAGCTAGAAATGGTTAAGCTTAATGTGCATGGCATGTCAAACACTAGATGGGTCAAAAGCTAGGCCTTTGAACTCCAAACAGCCAAATAATGAATGCAAAGGAAAAGTTCTTGAAGGAAATTAAGTGTTACTCCAGTGAACACATGAATCATAAGAAAGTGAAACAGTCTTTCAATTTATATGAAGAAAGTTTTAGTGGTCTGAACAGAAGATCAAACCAGCTACAACATTCCCTTAAGCCAAAGCCCAATACAGAAAAAGGCCCTGATTCTCCTGAATTCTGTGAAGGCTGAGAAAGTGAAGACGTTGCAGAACAGTTTGAAGCTACCAGCGGTTGGTTCATGAGGTTTGAAGAAAGAAGCCATTTCCATAACATAAAAGTGCAAGGTGAAGCAGCACGTGCTAATGGAGAAACTTCAACAGGTTCTCCAGAAGCTCTAGCTAACATAACGGATGAAGGTGACTACACTAAGCAACAGAGTCTCAATGCATGTGAATAATATGGTTTGTCTGCATCTCCACCCAAATCTTATCTTGAATTGTCGTTCCCATAATCCCTGTGTCATGGGAGGGACCCGATGGCAGGTAATTGAATCATGAGGGCAGTTACCCCCATGCTGCTGTTCTCGTGATAGCGAGTTCTCACTTGATCTGATGGTTTATAAAAATAAAAAAAACAGAAACTAGGACCAGCTACGTAATTTTCAGGTCCTACTGCCAAATAAAAATACTGGGTGCTTTGTTGAAAATTACTAAGAATTTTGAGATGTTGACAGTGGAGCATTAAACCAGGCATTGTTAATCCCTTCTGGGCATGGGATCCTCTGTGGCTTCATAAAGCCGGACCTGATAGAAACATAAAGAGTATGTCTATGTTAACTGGGGAATAGAATGCATGAAGTAAATGCGCCATGGTTATGATTATGTAGTATATATGTGCATGTGCAAAGAACCTGGGAATTAACTCCAAGTCACCAAAATAGCTACTTTAAGATGGTAAGATCATGGTATAGCAAAATCTTTCATGGTCTTTGTATTATTTTTGTGAAAAAAAAGTTATTTAAAACAAACCTTTTTGACCATGCACAGTGGCTCACGCCTGTAATCCCAGCACTTTGAGAGGCCAAGGCAGGTGGATCACCTGAGGTCAGAAGTTGGAGACTTGCCTGGCCAACATGGTGAAACTCTGTCTCTACTAAAAATACAAAAATTAGGGCCCGGTGCGGTGGCTCATGCCTGTAATCCCAGCACTTTGAGAGGCTCAGGCGGGCGGATCACCTGAGGTCAGGAGTTCGAGACCAGCCTGACCCACATGGAGAAATCCCATCTCTACTAAAAATATAAAATTAGCCAGGTATTGTGGCACATGCCTGTAATCCCAGCTACTCGGGAGACTGAGACAGGAGAATTGCTTGAACCCAGGAGGTGGAAGTTGCGGTGAGCCAAAATCGCACCATTGCATTGCACTCTAGCCTGCACAGCAAGAGCGAAACTCCTTCTCAAAAAAAAAAAAAAAAAAAAGCCGGACATGGTGGTGGGCAGACCTGTGATCCCAGCTACTTGGGCGGCTGAGGCAGGAGACGTGCTTGCACCTGGAGGTGAGGCTGCAGTGAGCCGAGGTGGCTCCATTGCACTCTAGCCTGAGCGACAGAGCGAGACTGTGTCTCAGAAACAAAACAAAAACAAACAAACAAACAAAATTTTAAAAATCGGGTGCCTTCACTCTGGACAAAGCCTGGGTGTGGAGCTGCTGCCATGCACCAGACGAGAACTGAGTCTGACGGCCAGTCAGGCCTCTTACCCTAGGATAAGGAAAGCCAAGGAGAAAACAACACACATATAGTCTGTTGGTAAGGAGGAAAGACAAGACCAAATGGAGTATGAAGTGGTGAAGATGCCTATGTTTGCCAAGTACCAAGGCTGGTAGCCTGGGTTCACGGAAAGAGCCTTAGGTTCCGAGTGGGTGGGAGTTTCAGGCCAGGCCGGCCTGCCTGGAGCGCTCCGCAGGGCTGCCTTCTCAGGTGCTGGCCTCAGTCAGAAAGGAAGAGTCTCAGAGCACAGAAACTGCCAATTGCTACCTAGCTGGAGCCTTATTTGGCCTTTGGAGGTGCTTCCATTCTCACCCCATGCGACTTCATGAGGTGAAACCAACGTCACCCGCCGTGCAGACCCAGCTCCACTGCTGCCTCACAGCTGATGGGGTGCCCCCTGCTCTGCTCAGTCAGGAATGTTCACAAATTTTCCAGGGTGCACAGAGTGACTGGCAGAGCCAGAGCCCTGGTCCCAGTCTGTGCACACCGCATCCAGCAAAACGAGCCACTATCGCCGCCTCCTGGAGATTCGAATGCTGTGGCATTTCCCAGCACACGGCCTCATGCTCTTCTCTAATGGGTGCTTTGGGCTATCCCTGTTTCTTTCCCCATCCTGGGGACCTTACTGCCCCCTGCTTTAAGTTGGCTGTTCAAGCTCTGGTTGAGGGCTCTGCCGCTCAGCATGACACAGCCAGCGTGACAGGAGCCAAGTCACAGCCAGCTGAAGGGTGGCACAGTCAGAGGGCTCACTCCAGGCCTCTCGCTCAGCTGATAGATGTCCCTCATCACACTGGTTGGCTGCTCATGGAGCCGCTCCCAGATATAAGCACCACATGATAATAAACATTTTTTACTCAATTCTTAGCTAGGTCTGAAGTCACACAAGTTGGATTTTTCAATATTGTATTTTTAGTAGAGACGGGGTTTCACCATATTGGCCAGGCTGGTCTCCGACTCCTGACCTCAAGTGATCCGCCTGCCTAGGCCTCCCAAAGTGCTGGAATGACATGCATGAACCACCGCACCTGGCCACCCTTGGTTTATTTCTAACTATATAAGAAAACTTGCGTTTTCTCTCCTGCTTTCTTGATTACCAACTACAGGTTTATCTGTGTTGTTTTTCAGAGAACTAGTTACTGCATCTGTCGATTCCTTTTTCTGTTTTGTAATTTATTTCTGCAGTTAACTTTATTCCTTCTGTTCCGTTTGACGTCTTTTGTTTTTCTTTCCCTAACGTTTTGAGCTGAATGCTTTATCCATTCATTTTTATGTCTTTATTTTTAAATAATATGTGACAAAGGTCATGCAAGCTCCTCTGAGCACCCCTTTAACCAATTATTCTGCTTTAATATGCAGTGTTCTTATCATTTTTATTTAGGTATACATTAATTTGGGTTTTGATTTTTTTCTCTGAGCCATACGTGGTTTAAAAAGAATTTTGTCATTTCCAAGTGGTTAATATTCATTTTGATTCTATTTATGTTGAAAATATGTGGTCTGACATTATAGGTTATATTTTTCCAATTTTTGTTAACTCATGGTTTTCTTTGTGTCCTTAATGATATATTGTTGTACCATGGGTCTAATTAAGAGGTTGTGCGTTCTCTATCATAATGAAGTTCAGTGTATAACTCTTACATCAACCTTATTCATTATTCAGATCCTCCATGCTCTTAATTTTAGCCTATTTGCTCTGTCATGGTTGACAGTGGTCAATTAAATTTTCCTACTACTATAACTTGTGTCCCTCTTTGTCTCAATTAACAGCTCCTGCCTTAAATTCAACCTTGTTTCATATTAATATTATCTCAATTTTTTTCCTATCATTTACTTGACCATTCTAAGATAATTTATTTAGCTTTGTATCTTATATAATACTCTGCAGTTTGGATTTGGCATCTTAATTTTTATTTTAATGTTTATTTTCTGGTAGTAAGTGAGTTTATCCCACTGACACAACATATCTTTGGTATAAATTATCTGAACCTATTTTAGTTTTGGGGGCGGTTGATAATAGATATACATAAATAATAAACGATTCCAGTGATTGTAACTTCCATGGAGAGACGGAAACAGGTTATGATAGTGTCTGGGGTGGGGGAGCTCTTTAGCTAGGATGCTCAGAGAGGTTTCTCCAAGGAGATGATACTTTAGCTTATTCAATAAATTCAACAAGTACTTTTTGATTGTCTATACATGGCAAACTTTTACTGGGTACCGGGAATACGGCAGTGAATATTTCTGCCCTTGGAGAGTTTACATAATAATGAGACCTGGACCATGAGATGTTAGTGAGGAGATAGAGGCAAGTGGGTAAATCTCTGCCAAAGAAGAACTTTCCAAAGGAGAAGAAATATCACGTGCAAAGGCCCTGAGATGGGAAAGAACAGAGTGTTCAAGGAACATAAGGTTATGACTACAGCCTAGTGAGGAGAGAAGTGAGTGGAGGGAGGTGAGTGATGGAGGCAGGCAGGAGCCAGATTACAGAGGCATTTGGCACGGGAAATGACAGCTCTTTATTACAATTATCCTGGAAAGCACTGGGTCTGATTTACATTTAAGAAAGATCACTTTGGCTTCTCTTTGAGTAGGGCAAGAGGAAAGAGAGGAAGTCCAGCCAGATGGCACTGGAATCATTTCAGGTGAGAAATAATAGTGATTTCAACTGGAGTTGTAGACATGAGGATGGTGAGAAGCAGACAGCTTTGGTGTGTATTTTGATAAATTGTACTGAGAGATTGAATAAGGTAAGGAGAGGAATCAAGGATGACCAAGGGTCCCTGAAGCCTACAGCTGAGCGAATGAGCATTGACGATACTGAATTGTAATAGGGGGCGGCTGCAGGGGCTTCAGAATGCAAGCCGCGGAAGGGGAGCCAGCAGCTCTGCTAGGGGTGAGCTGCGCATTTTGTCTTTTTGTTGTTGCTTTCCACTTCAAGTTCTGTCTTTTCCAATACACTCCTCGTTTTTCTTCCCCCAAGCATTTTTTACTTGGGAAGTTTATATTCTTCTTTTCATTATTTAAGCTGTTCTCTTTACAACATTCAGTAACGTGCCTAAATGTTTGTTTCTCAATATATCAGGTTCAAAATACAAGTAGCAGCTACAGACCATCCACTGCAAGAAATGGAGAAATTAGATCTCTTTCCTTTCTTTGCCTCCAGTTTTCAAAGGAAAATAGCATCCCTGCTGTGGAGAGAATGGGGCATCAGGGAGATCGATGGTTGCTTTGGAGTGTTAACTTTGCTAGATGAAGGGTACCCAGACAGCTGGGAAAACGTTATTTATTCTCAAGGTGTCAGTGGGCACTGCACACATCCCTCTTCTGCTGAAAGGGAAATCCAGGTGGTTTGGCACTTGATGAGGATGATTGGCTGTCCCAGCTGTGTCTGTGAGGGTGTTTCCGGAGGAAGATGGCGTGGCCCTCAATGTGCTGGGTACCTTCCAATTGGCTGAAGACCCAGATGGAACACAAAGGCAGAGGGAGGGCGAATGCTTGCTCTCTCTTCTACAGTAAAGATGCCATTCCTCTCCGGCCCTTGGATATCAGAACTCCAGGTTTTCCAGCCGTTAGACTCCAGGACTCGCACCAGCGGGCCCGCGAGCACTCAGGCCTGTGGCCTCCCTGATTCTGAGGCCTTCAGACTCAGACTGAGCCACCCTACCAGCTTCCCTGGGTCTCCAGCCTGCAGCCAGCCTAGCATGGGACTTCTCAGCCTCCATAATCAAGTGAGCCCATTCCTTCTAATAAATTCCTTTTCATATATCTCTCTATATATTTCTTACCAGTTCTGTCCCTCTGGAAAACCCTAACTAAAACAGGACCTAATGATACCTAAAGTCACCATCTCCTCTTGTGTTGCAAGGCAGTAAAGACTAATGAAAGACCCCGTACCCCATACATGCAGGCTCAGATCTCTCAAAAATGAAGGTTTGAGTAACCCAATGGAGTAAAGGACCCCAATTGTTGAGGTGCTGGCTAAAAACAAGGAGACCTGGTATGGTTTGGCTGTACACCCACCCAACTCTCATCTTCAAGTGTATCTCCCACAATTTCCATGTGTTGTGAGAGGGACCCAGTGGGAGGTAATCGCATCATGGGGGCTGCTCTTTCCTGTGCAATTCTCATGGCAGTGAATAATTCTCATGAGATCTGATGGTTTTAAAAAGGGGAGTTTCCCCGCACAAGCTCTCTCTCTTTGCTTGTTGCTGTCGTGTAAGATGCAGCTTGCTCCTCCTTGCCTACCACCATGATTCTGAGGCCTCCCCAGCCATGTGGAACTGTAAGTCCATTAAACCTCTTTTTCTTCCCAGTCTCAGGTATGTCTTTATCAGCAGTGTGAAAACAGACTAATACAAGAAGCCAGAATGAGTGGTGAAGAAGGAAACTCTTAATAGTTTTGTAACCTGTTGCAGAAACAGGGCCTACTGCATCCACCCGTATTTCAAATTAAATATGGGATATTGGTTGGTGGTAATGAACTTTACAATTTAATCCACAAGTTGCAGATCATAAAATGAGTTTAAAAGAAGTTAAGGAAGAAAGTGTAGCACCCTGAGATATGGGACCTGGGTCTATGTGAACATATGAGAGACTTTGGTTTGTCTACCTTTACAAAAGGTGTGAGTGTCAGTTTGGTTGTACGACCAATTGTTGCAGTATATAACAAGAAAGCATTTCTTTTTTCTTTTTTTTTTTTTAGCTGTAAATGTTAAAAGAAGAGGGTGTATATTAGTTATCTATTGCTCTTAACAAATTATCCTCAAACTTAGAGGTTTGAAACAACAAAGAGTATCTTACAATTTCTGAAACTCAGGAATCCAGGAGCAGCTTATATAGATGGCTGTGATTCAGTGTTTTTCCTTAGGTTAAAGCCAGGATGTTGGCTGAAGCTGCCATCATCTGAAGGCTTGACTGGAGCTGGAGGCTCCTCTTCTGAGATAGTGCCTTCCCATGCTGCTGGCTGGATGCCTCAGCTCCCACCCTGCAGACCTCTGCATACGGCCTCTTGGGTATCCTCACAACATGGCAGCTGGCTTCCCCCACAGCAAGCAAGTCAGAGAGAGAACAACGAGGAGACTTGATGCCTTTTACATTTTAATCTCAGAATCAGTGCACCTTCACTTCCATGGTATCCCAATCATTAGAAGCAAGTCACCAAATGCAGCCCACACTTAAGGGGAGTGGCTCCACCTCTGAAGGGAGGTGTGTTGAGTTGAGGATTCTGAATCTCCACAGGGCATATGACCTGGGCAGTCTGGGTACATTTGCATTCTTTTTAACCACTTAGCGTCAGAGCAACACGCCTATTTGAGGGGACACACCCATTGTGGGGAATACCCCGTCCTTGTTTCTGGCAGCTAGGACACAGCCCATTACCTAAGCACAGGCTCAAATAAATCCATGCTTTAGGCATTCAACCTTCAGGGAGTGCTTCATAAGTGTGGGGCTGGATGAGGATGAAGTCATGGCAGTGGTAACAGTAGCTCCACCCACACTCCTAGGCGTCATCAGGGGCTTGAGGAAACTGCTCCTGCACCCGCCCATTGACCATTCCCATGCAGGCATTGGCTGTACCCTCGGCCCAGCCTTTCCTGGCTTCTGCCTGTTTTCCCAGCCTTCCTGACAACACAATGAGCTCACCAATATCCTTCCAATTATCTTCTTTTCTGCCTGTTCGCCAGGGTCCATGAGTGATGGGCAAAGAGAACTTTGCGGAAGGTTTCCTGTCAGATGCACTGACAAGAAACTGCACTAGAAAACCTACGCTATTATTCTTCCTGGTGTTTGAAATTAGATTTGAATTTCATTTAAATGCATTAACAAGTGTTAATGACCCTCAAGGCAGTCCAGATATATCTGGAGCGTGTTAGCTTACTAACAATTTTTTTTTTTTTTGAGATGGAGTGAGCCGAGATCGTATCACTGCACTCCAGTCTGGGCGACAGAGCGAGACTCCATCTCAAAAAACAAACAAACAAATAAACAAACAAACACTAATGCTCAGGGTGGAATGAAAGACTGCCATGGGCTGCCACGGAGTTATATTATATATTCTATTTTAATTAACACCAAATACAACTCAATTTGTAGGGAAGAAAAAACATATTGTGATTTATATGTATGTTCATGTTTACTTGTATGTATTCATACTTCTGTACTTTTAAGTGTTTTCAAAATTAGTTGTAATCCTAAAACTAATGACTCATGCAAAAAGCAAAAAAAAGCATGTTGATTAGGTCAATTCTTCGTAGAATTACAGACCCACTAGGAAATTTTCCCAAACTGTAAACTGCATGCAGCAGATGGAAGCTCTCATTGTCTCTCAGATTATTGAGTAAAATGATCTGCGTGAGTCAGGGTTCAACCAGACCGGCGGGAGACATGTATGAGGAGCTTTGTTGGAAGGAATCGGCTTAGTCTATTGTGGGCCAGGCTGGGCAAGTCTGAAATTTGAGGGCTAGGCCAGCGTTCTTGTCACAGGCTGATCTGCCGACCACAAGTAGACTTTCTTCTTCAAGGAAGCCTGGGCACTGCTTTTTACGGCCTTTCACCTGTTTGAATCGAGCCCGCCCAGATTATCTAGGATCATCTCCCTTACTTAACGTCAACTGCTCTTGGACTTTAATCATATCTACACAGTATCTTCACAGCAACCCCTAGATTACTGTGGAAATGAATAAACTGGATGGTAGACTCGCCAAGCTGAATGTCAGAAAACCACTGCACTCTTCCTCAGCTCTGAACTCCAGAGGGCCGCTTTAAGGCAGCCGTGCCAGAAGTCTGTGCCTTCAAGTTCTGTCCTGGCTGGCTTGCTTCTTTCAATCTTCCTCTTTCTTTCTTTCTCTTTCTCTCTTTCTTTCTCTTTCTTTCTTTCTCTCTCTCTTTCTTTTCTTTCTTTCTTTCCTTCCTTCCTTCCTTTCTTTTTTCTTTCTTTTCTTTCCTTTCTTTCTCTCCTTCCTTCCTTCCTTTCTTTTTCTTTCTTTTCTTTCCTTTCTTTCTCTCTTTTTCTTTCCTCTTTTCTTTCTTTCCTTTCCTTTCTTTCTTTCCTTTCTTTTCTTTCTCTCTCTTTCCTTCCTTCTTCTCTTCCCTTCCTTCTTCCCTTCCCTTCCCATTCCCTGCCCTTCTTTCTTTCTTTCTTTCTTTCTTTCTTTCTTTCTTTCTTTCAGACGGAGTCTTGCTCTGTCACCCAGACTGGAATGCAGTGGCGTGATCTCCGCTCACTGCAACCTCCATCTCACAGGTTCACACCATTTTCCTGCCTCAGCCTCCCGAGTAGCTGGGACTATAGGCACCCACCACCACACTCGACTAATTTTTTTTTTTTTTTTTTTTTTTTTGTATTTTTAGTAGAGACGGGGTTTCACCGTGTTAGCCAGGATGGTCTCGATCTCCTGACCTCATGGTCTGCCCACCTTGGCCTCCCAAAGTGCTGGGATTACAGGCATGAGCCACCACGCCCGGTCAAATTCTGTCCTGGCTTTCTAATTCAGGAGTTACTGTTCTGCCAAAAGCTCTGACCATAACCTTGTAACTCAGTGTCCTCATAGGAGCACAAGACTTAGAATCCAATACAGACTTGGTTATGAGGAGAGAGAATATATCCAGAAAAACCCCGCAAAGCTGTGGATTAACAAGGGAATGTAGAAATAATCCTCTAAGGCCGAGTGCAGTGGCTCATGCCTGTAATCCCAGCACTTTGGGAGGCCGAGGCAGTTGGATCACTTGAGGTCAGGAGATTGAGACCATCCTGGCCAACATGGTGAAACCCCACCTCTACTAAAAATACAAAAATTAGCCAGGTGCGTTGGTGGGTGCCTGTAATCCCAGCTACTAAGGAGGCTGAGGCAGGAGAATTGCTTGAATCCAGTGGAGGTTATAGTGAGCTGAGATCGTGCCATTGCACTCTGGCCTGGGGGACAGAGTGAGACTCTGTCAAGAAAGAAAGAAAGAGAGAAAGAGAGAAAGAGAGAGAGAGAGAGAGAATCCTCTGATTCTTTTCATCTGCCCACTCACTGCAGTCAATTTTTCAACTAAAGAATGAAAAGATTCTTTTCTATCCCTTTCCTCTTCTCCCAGGGAGGATGGCTTTGTGTAACTGACACCTGAGGTCCATGGACACCAGTGTGCTTCTTTCGCAAGTCTAAAAACAAAGAGTTGTTGCCCAGTGGGAAGGGGGAAAACGGAATCAACTCCTACTAGAGTTTTCTGTGTAAAATTTAAACAAAAGTTGCAAGTTGGCAGTGATTAGCATAGAGGCAAGAGCAAACACACAAAAGAAGGTTGGGAAGAAAGATGGGGAGAGCTGGAGAGGAAATGGCATCACCAAATGGCCAAATGGTATCGTTTGAACAGTCAAACTAAAGCCAACCGCTGCTGGCCCCTGGACCCCCACTTCTATAAGAGGGAGACTGAGATTTCACTGGGGTAAAGCCAATTTTCATAGTTTTTCTGTTATTTTAAGAATAAGAAATGTGGCTGGTCAGACAAAGCAATACCTACCGCGATGTCTGTCCTGCCTGCCTCAGCAGACTGCTATGTGAATTAAATGTGGTAATGGACACCTATAAGCAAGGTTCTAAAATAAGGAGTTTTAAGGTAGTGCCCAGCACAGTGCCTTGCACAAGAAAGCTGTATGGGAAATGTGTGCTTAATTGTACTTAATTATTAATACATCACAACATGCATTAAGCAAATGGTTTATTTACAAATTTTTCTTTTCCTCACATAAGAACAAATATTTGAAATTTTTTTTATTCATGAAAACTGATAAATTTGATTTTTTTCTTTAAAAGAACATTATTGTTTGTAAATTCACCATTTTCATTGAAATATGTATTTCCACTTATGGAAAGATTTTTAAAAATGGATTAAGCAAGTTATAGCTAATTTGTAGCACTATGCTAGTCCATCAAACTTGAAAAATGCAAATGTTACTTTGAACAATCAACTTACTGGCTCACTTTGCTTAAACAAGGAGGAAACTGTGGATCCATAAAACTGGAAAAAATTATGTTATGCCCCAAGTGAACCTTGCAAGGTCATCAAAGACCATCTCTCTGCTTCAGGGCAGCGTAAATCGAAACCACCCGTGAGAGATGAGTGTCGGCCTCGCCTGTCATGCCACCTGCTCCTCATTAATCAGAAATGACATCTGGAGGCAAACGTGCCCTCTCCAATTCTGGAAGGCATTCTGGTGCATGATGACAGCGTTTTTCCTTTGATCACCAAAGTGAATTGTACTTATTCAAGTTTTGCAAGAGCGGAGTATGACTTCATGTGAACTATGGAAAACTGCCTCCTATTCTCTTTTATGCCATTAAATAAGCCTTACTTGTTTGTAAAGAATTGTTTGCCATAATAACTGAACTATTACACTTTACCACTTTTAGAAAGATTAACATTAATCTGGAGGCAGCTGTCACAGTGATTAAGCAGAAAGACAATTCCTTGACTGAATGCCCAGCTTTATCCCTTAGCTGGGTGACCTCGTGTAAATTAATTGCCCTCTCTGTGTCAGGATTCGCTCATCTGTCAAGGGAAGTGTATTAATCATGTTTTTTATTTTCTGTATTTTATAATGCTTTGACATGTTGGGGACCTTGCTGGCCAGGGAGAGGCACAGCCCCTCCCATGGCTAATTCCTAGAGAGAGCTAACAACTTGACCCTGTGCATGCCTTTCACATGCAAACCAATCAGTCCAAAGTCCATGTCTCCAACCACCTCCTTTATCACATTTGCACACACCAAGCCCATATTTCTCCTATCCTAAATCACCCCAGGATCAGGCCCCAGACACCTAGAGACCTCCCCGATAGCCCCGAGCACACTGAAATCATTCAATGCGTGCCATCCCAAATGTGCTCCAACTTGCCTCCCCTGCCTCACCTATTCCTTCCCTCAAAAACTACAAGGGCTCTGGACATGTTTTCTTCTTCCCTCCTGCTGCCACCTGCTGGACCCTAGCACTTCCCGGGTGGCCCTGCACAGCTTGGCAGCTGTCAGTCATGAAACCCATGAAGCCAGCAATGGTGTTGGCCTCGTGTATGGATCCCTCAGTCCCCCTTCATGAATTAAATTCCAGGTGCAGGTGAAATGAGGATGTATTGGTGATTCCCACCTCCTGGTCTGGGATGAGGATGAAGCAGTTTCATGCTTGCAGAACAGCCCCACGTGGCTCCACTCAAGGGTCTAGAAGAAGCCCTGTCTGCACTGCACTGGCTTAGGCCCTTCTCATTTGTCACCCGACAGCCTCCCTGACTCCCTATTTTGCCAGTTCTGTCCTCCTTACAATACTCATTTTCCTTCTCTCTGATTTGCATACTCCTCCCTCCCAAGAGTCTGTCACTAGTAGACCATGACCAAGAGCATCGATTTCTCCCAGAGGCCCTGAGGCTCGCCCATGCACTCCTCTCCTCCTTGCGCTGCACTCACACCTGCCCAATGTTGATTTGTTGGAAAGCGCATAGCTGGCTGACAGTAGCATTATCTTTAAGTGCAAGCAAGACATCCCTTTTTAATGCAAGCAAGACATCCCTTTTTTTTTGAGACAGAGTTTCACTCTTGTTGCCCAGGCTGGAATGCAACAGCGTGATCTCTGCTCACTGCAGCCTCCGCCTCCCGGGTTCAAGCGATTCTCCTACCGTAGCCTTTCGAGTGGCTGGGATTGCAGATGCCTGACAATATGACCAGCTAATTTTTGTTATTTTTTTGTAGAGACGGGGTTTCACCATGTTGACCAGGCTGGTCTCGAACTCCTGACCTCAGGTGATCCACCCACCTTGGCCTCCCAAAGTGCTAGGATTACAGGCATGAGCCACCATGCCAGGCCCTTTTTTTTTTTTTCTTTGTGGAGACAGGGTCTTGCTCTGTGGCCCAGGCTAGAGGGCAGTGGCGCCATCTTGGCTCACTGCAATTTCTGCCTTCTGGGTTCAAGTGATTTTCCTGCCTCAAACTCCCAAGTAGCTGGGACTACAGTCATGTGCCACCACACCCAGCTAATTTTTGTATTTTTTAGTAGAGACAGGATTTCACCATGTTGGCCAGGCTGGTCTTGAACTCTCAACCTCAAATGGTCCGCCCACCTTGGCCTCCAAAAGTGCTGGGATTACAGGTGTGAGCCACTGCACCCAGTACTTTTTTTTTTCTTTGAGATGGAGTCTCTGTCGCCCAGAACAAGTGCAGTGGCACAATCTCGGCTCACTGCAAGCTCCGCCTCCTGAGTTCACGCCATTCTCCTGCCTCAGCCTCCCGAGTAGCTGGGACTACAGGTGCCCGCCACCATGGCCGGCTAATTTTTTGTATTTTTAGTAGAGATGGGGTTTCACCGTGTTAGCCAGGATGGTCTCGGTCTCCTGACCTCGTGATCCACCCGCCTCGGCCTCCCAAAGTCAAACAACACACTCTTAATAACACTTACTACAAAAAATCCTGCAACAGCAGCATTCACCAGATGCTCAAGTGGTCCTTTCATATGTCAGGAGCTGTACGAGGTTTACTTGGGTTTACTGAGAAAAGAGGAGCATTGTTGCACCCAAGGAAGTACAGTCCAGTGAGGGAGACAGGCATGTAAGTTACTCTCTATGGTGATAAGGAAATGGTAGAGGTGCCCTTGGGTGCGTTGGGCGTGTAGGTGGGCACCTAGTCCTGGGTGAGAACCCTCCCCAGGAAAGTTTGCCTGCTCATAGATCTATGGACTCTTTAGGGATGGACAGAACATTTTTCACTCAAGTCACAACCCTGTGCTTATCCAACATGCTCTGACCTCATGCACTTCCCCAGCCTCTCCTCTGAGCACACCCTTTGCTCTCCCACCCAAGAACGCCCCTGTGGGCTCTCTCAAGTTCCTTCTCTCACACTTACCTTCCTCATGACTCTCCTTTTCTCTCTCACCTGCAGGCTTTTGCCAATGTCGCTCCCTCTGGCCCACACCAGTCCCTGGACCTCCCACAGAAACAAATGGGTCTCTGGAGACTCTTGGTCTCCATCTGCACCAAGATCGTGCCGGCGCCCTCTCTCCGGCTTCCTTAGCATCCCCAGTGACCCATGTTCTCCCCCCCACCACAACAGTGACAGTGCCATGGCCTCAGGGAACATGACACTGATGCCCAGGAGTGGTTCATTTCAGATGCCTGACAAATAGGGATAAATGTAGCTTTTTGATTAGTAATATCACAATTCTGTGTTTCCACTTGAACAACAGCACAAACAGAATGACAAGTCCCTTGTACTCTGTAATTCGTCATCTATCTAAGGTGCAATTTGCCAGGGATTTAGCTTTATTCACCATCTGAAAATCAGAAAACTATTACAGGCTAAACCTTCCCAAGTCCCCAAGCACAGCAGGATTTCTGGAGGAGTCAACTTTGGTGTATTCAAGAGGACAACGGGGCTTTTTATGTCTCTAGAACTCACTGTACCATGCTTGGTATAACATATGTAGAATATATTTAGACATTAACCAACCTTTTTGTATGGCAGCTCTATTAGTCAGACTTTTCCAGAGAAACGGAATCAATGGGAGATAGGTAGATAGAAATATAGATAGATTTATTATGGGAATTGGCTCTTGTGACTGTGGAGGTTGAGAAGTTCCACCATCTGCCATCTGAAAGCTGGAGACCAGGAAAGCCAGTGGTGTGATCAGTCCATGTCCAAAGGTCTGGCAACCAGGGGAGCTGACAGTGGACTCCCCAGGTCAAAGCCAAAGGTATGAGAACCTGGGGGCTACTGACATCAGTCCTGGAATCCAAAGGCCTGAGAACTGGAAGATCTGCTATCCGAGGACAGGAGACAGATGTCTGCACTCAAACAGAAAGAGAATTCACCCTTCCTCAGCCTTATTATTCTAAGCAGGCCCTCCATGAATGCGACGATGCCCACCCATGTCAGTGGAGGTGGATCTTTTTTACTCAGTCTGCTGGTTCCCATGCTAATCTCTCCAGAAGTGCCCTCACAGACACACCCAGAGATGATGCTCTTCCGGCTACCTGGGCATCCCTTAGCCCAGTCAGACCGACACTTAAAATTGACTACCACAGCAGCAACAACAATAATGAAGCGAAATTGAGTGCGCTGGTCAACTGTGAGTCAGTTTACGCATGAGCACATGCGTACAGAGGGACCATGAGCACCCTAAATTTGGCCAGGCTCAGGACTCCTCATTTGTCCCCCTCTCTCTGGCTTATTCGAGACAAGTGTCCTTCCTTCTTCCCAGACCTATCCTAAGCTAGCTGAACACCCTGCCGCAAGCAAGAAAAAAGAATGCCTCCAAATTGAACAGCAAGTGGCAATTAATACAGACATCCCCACGTATCCCCAACTTAGTGATTCCCCCTCCCCGATGGGCTAGAACCTGTTCCTGACATCATGGTGGGGAGTCACCAAGGTCACCACTATCATCAAGTGCCAGAGCCCGGAGAAGTGGGGAGCACTGCACCCGACAAGGCATGGCTCTAGAGCTGACAGCCTGGGTTTGATTCTAGTCTCTGACACTCCCAGCTGTGTGAACTGGGACACATTAACTAGCTTAGTGGGTCCTGATTCTTTATCTGTAGATGTTTGATAATGAGGAAACCTTTTAAATAAGATTTATTTAGGTGAGCCAATGATGATCAAGTACTGAGAACAGTGCCGAGCACCCAGCGAAACTCATCACCCAGCTATGATTATGACCACCACCATCACTCAATTAGCAAGTTCTCTTTGTTTCAAGGAAACTAACCCAAACCAGTGTAGGCAAAATGGGGGGAAAAAATTGGTGTCAGGAATTACTAAAAGCAGAGCTCAAAACGCCACAAACTCCCTTTGTCTTTTATCTCTATCTTTCTTTTTGGCCAATTTCATTCTCTTTGCTGGAGGCATTGAGTGACAGAGGCTCCCAGGCTGACAAGGACAGCCAAGAAACTCTTGTATTGGCCCCAGTTAGCTCGGGTGCCAGTTCTGTCCAATGACCATAGAAAGATCATGGATTTTGAGGAAGATGGGAGCTCCTGCTCAAACCGGAAATTAAGAAGCTCTTGGAGATGGGGCGCACTCTTGCGAGTGAATTTAGAAGAGTTGTCAGTTACCGCTTCACTGCCATCTTCTACTAAAGCATTTTTATAGAATGCAACCACTCACTTTAAGGCATGCCCTTCATTCGTTCATCCTTTCATTTGTTCATGTAACAAATATTTAATTTCATGACCACTGGGTGCCAACCATGGTGCTTCAGGGTGGAATGAGAGAGAAGAAAAAGACATAGCCACTCAAGAGTCTGAATTTTCTTTTTTCCATATAGCCAACTATTCAGCTAAAACAAATTCACTTATTAACAAAAAATAAAAATTTTTTTTGAGACAGGGTCTTGCTCTGCCACCCAGGCTATAGTGCAGTGGTGCTCGGCTCACTGCAACGTCTGTCTCCCAAGTTCAAGTGATTCTCCTGCCTCAGCCTCCCAAGCAGCTGGTATTACAGGTGTTTCACCACACCTGGCTAATTTTGTATTTTTAGTAGAGACGGGCTTTCACCATTTTGGCCAGGCTGATCTCAGAACTCCTGACCTCAAGTGATCTGCCCACCTCTGCCTCCTAAAGTGCTGAGATTACAGGCATGAGCCAACATGCCCAGCTCTGCCAAAAAAATGTTTACATCAGTGATTGCCCAACCGGGTTCTCCTTGCCCACTGCCCAGAAAATCCAATGCACTGAGAGCAACCGGTGTTGCAGCAAAGAAAGAGTTGAATAATGGCAGGACCAGCCAAGTGAGGAGGATGGAAGATAATTCTCCAATCCATCTTAGGGCTTTTAAGGGTACTTTGGCAGGTAGGGGGTCTAAGGAATGGGGAACGATGATTGATCGGGTTGGGGATGAAATCACAGGGTGTCAGAACTGTCTTCATGCAGCTGAGTCAGTTCCTGGAAAGGGGTTTCAGGACCAGGTGGTATCTCCTGGTCTGCCAAAATCCTGAATCTGAGGCCATGCGCGGTGGCTCACGCCTGTAATCCCAGCACTTTGGGAGGTCAAGACAGGTGGATCACGAGGTCAGGCGATCGAGATCATCAGGGCTAACATGGTGAAACCCCATCGCTACTAAAAATATAAAAAATTAGCCAGGCATAGTGGCGGGCGCCTGTAGTCCCAGCTACTCAGGAGGCTGAGGCAGGAGAATGGCGTGAACCCAGGAGGCAGAGCTTGCAGTGAGCCGAAATCGTGCCACCTCACTCCAGCCTGGGTGACAGAGTGAGACTCTGTCTCAAAAAAAAAAAGCTAAATCTGAAAAATACCTCAAAGACCAGTTCTTTGAGTTCCACAATAGTGATATCATCTCTAGGAGTAGCTGTGGGAGTTGTAAATACCTTGCAGCCTCAAGTTACGTGACTCCGGGGCAGTAGGTACCATAGAAAAGCAAGCGGGGCAGTGGCAGGTCATTATTGCACTGTGCCTATTCTTCAGCAGAGTTCAGGCTCCCACTATACTTCTAACCCTGTCTGATGAACACAGCAGCTTCATTCTCTGTGCAAGGAAGAGGATCCGTTTTCCTTGCCTCAAAGTGTAACTATAAACTAAATTTCTCTCACAGTTATCTTGGCCTCTGCACTATAACAAGGGAAAAAGAAAAAAGGAAAAAAAAATTAGCCTGTGAAGTTGGGAGCAAGATGGAGTCAGCCATTTTAGCTTTTACTCATTATTAATTCTGCAAAGGCATATTCATGCCCAAAAATTGACGCTGGGGCTTCCTCTCTCTGAAACCATAGAGAAATCTGTTGCTGCTCCGTGGGTGTCACTTTGTCAAGGAGATGGTGACTTCTGAAGTCCCAGCAGCAGCTGCATCAGGTCAGAGGGTGACATAACTCAGTGAATTCTTCTGCAAATGACATCCAGCAAGGGTTGGCATAACCTCACAGTAAATGAGCATTTGCAATGTGGAGGACAGCGACCTATCAAAACGTGGAGCCCAACTCCATGACAGACAAACAGCTGAAGAGTCACACGGAGCTCCGAAGAGAAGCTATGTGAGAGGCTGGGCCAGGAAAGTGGGGACGAGGCCAGCCTCAGCCTCCCTGCCACATGCCTGCCCTGCCTTCAGCCCAGGGCTACTTCCTGCCCCTGCCTCAGCCTTCTCCACACTCCTTATTCCTTTAGGAAAAGGTTCCTGAGGTTCCCCCGCCACCAGTGCCACACCTTGCACTGAGTTCTAGAAATAGAAAGCAGAGGAGTGCAAGGTGTCATGAGAAAGGGAAGCTCACAAACTGACTTGGTGATTGTGGCCTGTGTGCACCTGACGCACCTGCCAGGTGCTGGGGGAACAGAGAGGGGAATCCGCTCTGCCTGTGGGACTCGGGTGTCATGAAAGGTTATGGGATATTCCCAAGAATGGCTTTTGTGCACCAAAATATTACTCAAAGGTTGTTTTTCATTAATATTCATTTTACCTAAAATACAAATTTTTAAATCTCATCTTTCCTTTAGCATTCAACTGAACTTACAAGCTTACTATTTCATAAACAGTACGACTCTAGCAAATTTTAGCCATCTCTACTAAGAAAACACTTACAACTTAATTAGATTGCCATAAATAGCTCAAACCTATCTGTAAAATAGTCAACTTTCAAGGGCTATAATTTGATAACAAAAATCTTAAGTACTTAAAAAACTCCAACAAATCTAATACATTTATAAATATAAGGATTTTTAAGTATCTTAAATGCATATCACTTTAGTAAGACTTCAATATAAAACAAGTCAATGTGAGTGATTTAATAACATATTTGTAATAGAATCATAATGATAATCTGTTACTCCAATGTGCCAATTTCTTTAAACATTGTGAATTCTTAAAACACCAGATATGCACAGCTTATTTCTCAGCACCAACTATCATTACCAGAAGGTTGATGGGTTTCATCCCCTTAAATATTTCTATATTTAATCCACAACCTTCTTATAGTTAAGAGATGCATACCCACTAAGAAGACAGTTACGTAATCCCAGTAATTCTGGAATAACTTTTCAGCTTGATGAGGTGCCCAACAAGCAGAGCTATGGGCTGGGACCTGACACACCCGGACCCATTGTTCCATGTCCCCATCTGGCAGGCTGAGCCACATAGAGATGGACTCCACACCTTGTAGGAAGAGACATTCATGGAGCTCACATTCTTAGACCTGGGGTTCCCTCATCCCCTTATCGGATCCTTTTAATCGCTCATGAGCATCTACAACTGCCTATCAGGACGCTCTATCACCTAATGACATTCTGGGTGTGATATCCAAATCAGGTAAGGACACCCCTTCTGTGATCCCACAGAGCAAAAGAACAGACACTGAGAAGGCCTCGGGGAGACGGAGGCATTGGGACCGTGTTTCTCCTCACACCAATACTTTAATGCCTGTGTCTTCCTGCTTTCTACTAGCTGTTCAGGGTCCCACTGGGCTGGACCCAGTGGTATGCTAGAACTGGCTGTGCACATTTCTATCCAATCCTGCTTTCAGTGACATCACATTGGCAGCCCAAAATCAGCCATGGCTGGGAAGCATTTATAGGACGAGGCAGATGCTACAAACAAGGGCTTTAGGAGGCTTAGTTGTCCAGCACTTACCATTGATGGTGCCCCAGTCAGACGTGCAATCTCTTTGGTCAGGCTTGGGATTCTCGACTAAACTCTGCATTCTAGGCCAATCAGCTGATTATTCTCTCCTTCCAGTTGAATTTGGTCTGTGCCAAAACAGAGTGTTGTAGTGCTCTGCACTACTGTTTCTGGTGGAAAAACTAAGCTAATAATGGATAAATTGGAATCACATTAAGATATCAGTGAGAAATATTTACAGGCAAGCTGAGAGAAGTCTCTTCCGTAGAATAGGGGGAAAATAATTACAAGTTTTTAAAAAGTGTCACTCTTTGGCTGGGTGCAGTGGCTCACACCTGTAATCCTAGCACTTCAGGAGGCCAAGGTGGGTGGATAACCTGAGGTCAGGAGTTTGAAACCAGCCTGGCCAACATGGCGAAACCCTGTCTCTACTAAAATACAAAATTAGCTGGGCATGGTGGCAGATGCCTGTAATCCCAGCTACTCAGAAGGCTGAGGAAGGAGAATCGCTTGAACCCAGGAGATGGAGGTTGCAGTGAGCCGAGATTGCGCCAGTGCACTCCAGCCTGCATGACTGGAGCGAGACTCCATCTCAAGAAAAAAAAAAATCACACTTTGAGGAACTTCTCCAGTTGTCTTGATATCTAGCTTCCATGGTGCATTCTCCAGTGTCTTTTTGGTTGTTGCTGTTGCTCATAATCCTCAAAACCGATAAGTAAAACTATTGCCTTAAAAAAGGCCACTTTCCAAGCACGTAACCAGGGGTTGAGCCATTCTCCCTCTACACTCCTAGTTGAGCCTCTGGCTCTGATTTGTTTTATTTGGCATTTACATTTCTGGCCAACCTGGTATTTAATAAATAAATATTTATGAATTTTGTCGAGGTTTAAAAGTTGGAGGATTTCCCTTATGATCTAGGCTTCTGGCTTCCCTTGACAACTGGAAGGTCTGAGAATACATGACCCATATTTTCAAATGGTCAATGGTCAGCAACTAGCCAAGGCTGGGATGCGATTGCTCCTCTTCAAGTGGGTGCCAGTGGTTTCATTCACACAGTATCCACCCAGCCTGCTTCTCTCACTTACTCCCTGGAATGGATCGTGGAAATAAAGGTAACATTTCAGGAAGAACGGCAGCTCGAGGGATGCAATTCTGACCTCCCTAAGGGAGGCGTTCGTAAGATAGGAGGAGGATTGACGCTGTCTAACAGCACTAAAGGTTGTCAGGATGATCAAATTACAGTCCCTTCTCAAACGATTTACTCCAGTGTCCTGAATCTCCCCATCCCAGACAGCAGATTAGAATAGCGTCTGCCTGATGCTTTCTCTTTACGTAATTGGCACCATCTTTCCTCTTCAGCAGAACTGCAGATGGCCTGGGCTGAACCTGACCTTTGTGAGAATTGAGGACACACACCTTGTTTGAAACCTCTCCACAACATCCTTTCCAGAGATTTCCAGTGTTCTCCAATCAACTTAGATGGTCTCATTACCTCCCAAGCCAGCCACCCTGACTCTTCAGACCATTTTCTTACATTGGACAGGAATCTGATGCCCATATTACCATACTAAAATTAGACACCACTTTATAATTTGCGAAGTACAGTCACACACATGGTGATGGTTAATTTTATGTGTCACCCTGACTGGGCTAAGAATGCTCAGTCAAATATTTCTGTGTGTATGTGTGTCTGTGAGGGTGTTTCTGGAAAAGATTAGCATTTGAATCAGTAAACTGGGTGAAGAATATCTGCTCTCACTAAGGTATCATCCAATCTGTTGAGAGCCCAGATACAACAGAAAGGCTAAAGAAGTAAGAAGTGAGAATCTTCCTCACTCTCTCTCTCTCGTTCTCTCTCTGCCCCCCTCCGTCTCTCTTCCTCCCTCCCTCTTTCTCCCTTTCTGTCTCTCTTTCTCTCTTTCTCCCACCTCCCTTTCTCTCTTTCTCTCTTTCAGTTTCCCCTCTCCACCATTGAACTGGGACGTCCATCTTCTCCTGCCCTTGGACATCAGAGCTCCTGGCTCTTGAGCCTTTGGACCCTGGGACGTACACTAGCAGAGCCCCCAACCCCGCCCCGTTCCCAGGCCTTCACCTTCAAACTGAGAGTTACATCATTGACTGCCCTGGCTCTCAGGCTATCAGACACAGACTGATTCACATCAGTTTTCCTGGTTCGCCATCTTGCACATGACAGATGATGGGCCCTTTTGGCCTCCATAATTACATGAGCCAAATCACCTTTTTTACATATATACATGTATATATACACACACATATATACGCACATATATACACACACACACATATATGCATATATATATACACATACATATATACATACACACACACACATATATCCTATCAGTTCTGTTCTTCTGGAGAACCTTGGATAATACGAACACAGTCTCATTTAATCCTCACAGCAAGAGTGAGTTATTTACATTATCACTTCTTTCCAAATGAGGAAATGGAGGCTCAGAGAAGTTGTATGGTTTAGCCAGTCACACAGCTGGTAAGTGGAAATAAGATATAATTTTTCTGATTCAGATTTCAGTATTCTTTTTCTAGAACCATTGGTCTAAGGTCTATCCTGTGCATTAATATCAAGCATGTCTAATTCCTCTTTTCTGTAACAGATTTTCATATATTTGACCACAGATGTCAAGCGTCCCATAAGCATTTCCTATTTCTCACTAAATATGCTGTGTTCCTTGCATCAAGAGTCATTTGACAAAGTTTCTACACTCCACGCTACTCTCACTTCTCTTCTAAACAGAGCAGGTAGTTTGAAAGCTCGAATATAAAGACAATACTTTAGGTATGGCCAGCCCAGCACTAAGGAGAGCACAACTGTCTTCTTCATCCTCTAGTGTTATACACCCAGTAATTCAGCCTGAGCACATGACATTCATGGCAATATGTTAAGCTAAACATTAGGTAATCATGGATCTCGCTTTGCCCAGGACAGTCTCCAATATGCTTGTTGTCCTGGCTGAATTGTTATTGATGCTCTCGTTTTACTCTTGAATGTCCTAGTTTGGATGCCAATTGCATGGTCCCCTTACCTATTAGGAAACAGAGCGTCAACCACTTCTTTCCTACGGTTGCTGTTGCTTAGGCTTGTCTTCTTGGGATAACATTTGAACCCAAGCAAAAAAAAAAAGTCTTAAATGTATCCATGTACTTGAATCCAGCCTATATGATACTGCACGAATGGTCCCAATTCTTCCGTGCACTCTGTCCTGCGTAGCTCTGCGGGGCCCTCACTCTGCAGGGTGGTATCATTCTCCAGCCTTCACCACGGCCATGTGACTTGCTTTGGCCATTGGAAAGTTAAGAGTTATGAGACCATACAGCCCTGAAAAGTGTTTCCATGACTGGACTTGTATGCATACACTTCCGCCGTCACCATGAGAAGGCTGTGTCTGGGGTGGGCGCTGTACCCTGAGAGGAGGCTGAGGGACACATGGAGCGCAGGTGCCCCAGCTCAAGTGCCCTAGCCTAGAACTGAGATCAGCTGACAATAATGAGTGCTAGTTTAAGTCACTGAATTGGTGGTGGATTTTTTTAGGGCATCTATACACAGTCTAGCTGCATACTACTCCAGATTCCCAGGCTTTGGATATCTGACCCTACCATCCAAGCTACCATCATCCTAAACGTAATGAGTATGTATGCCATACACATACTCAAGTCCCTTTTAAGCTATTGAATAGGATAGGGCTATTTTGTACCCTGAACCCTCAGGGAACAGCATTCCAAATTAATAATTCAATCAGCAGTCTAACCAGACCAGTTAGTTATAATAAACTAATAATTGTTGACTCTGATTGAGCACATGATTTTCAGCATGTGGTATGAACTATCTCGTTTAATCCTCTTCACTCTATGAGTCAGATGATATAAGCCCTATTTTATGATGAGCACAATGGTGAACACATGGCTTGAGGAACGTACCCAAGTCACACAGCTGTGAGTGCAGCTGGGGTCCTCCCTGAAGGCAGCACCTTCACTCCTGGGCACCTCATTTCCACCCATCGAGTGATCGAGTGCTGACCACATTCCAGGAGAGCCTGGCACATGGCTTTGGGGAAGTTGAGAAACACAATCTCAATTCTTAGTGGGATATCACTCCCCGAAAAGTAGTCAGCATGATGTAAATAAAAAGAATATGAGATTTGGAGATAGCCAGACAAATGTGGGTTCACATCTGGGCTCTAGCACTGACCTAGGGTTGTCTCCTTAATCTCTCTGAACCACACTTTTGTTGTCACAAAATGAAGGTAAAAATGCTAATAACTTCACATGGTCATTTACAGCATGTAAAGCTCCTAGCTCGGCCAATAACTCAGTTTCAAGAGATACTTGCTCACCTCCGTGTCTCAGGTAAAAGTAGGGTTGGTTCGACATCTTGCCCAGTGATGTGTGGATGTGCTAAAGACTGCACTCAGACCCTCCCTTCCTTGCTGGCCAGGCCATGTTTTGTGTTTGTGAAACTAATTCTTTCACTGACTTGCACTCGTTGCTACTGACTCTTACATTGCATATTCAGGTCACTGCATAGTCCAAAAGAAGAATTCAGTCCTCTCCTCGAGCCAGCTGAGTGAAATGCAAAGACAGGGCATTACTTCCTCCGAAAAACAAAATTTGGAAATTGAAAAACAAAACACAGAAAACATTTTTAAAATTCTAATTAGAAGAGGGAATGGAAACTCGTTTTCCAATTTTGGAAACCACTTCGTCATTTTGACACTAAATTTAGAAATGAACTCAACTTTGGAGCATGTCGGACCTCAGATCTCTAGCACTGCAGGTCCTGTGTAGCTGCGTTGTGCCCAGATAGCAAAATAGGTAACAATTACAATCACAGGCTTTAGACCCAGAGACTCCAAGGAGGCTTATTAGCTGTAGGACCCTGGACAGGTTGCTTAACAGGTTTATACTTTTGTTTACTTACTTGTAAGACAGAAATTACAATAATGCCACCTCATCCAATTGTAGTCGGAATGAAAAGAACTGATACTTAGAGAAATCTTAGCCCATAGTAAACGCTCAAAAAAAAATCTGCTGAATTATCATTACTAATGAGATTTTGTTCAGTTAAATTTCTCTTTTAGAGCACATTTTCTTGATTTACGTAAGCATTACTGCAGCCATCCTAGGCAAAGCTACAAGAAAAACAAGGAACTGAAAATAGAAGTTATTGGTTTCGCCTTTTAAACATTCCCAGTTAAGTACCTTAAAATGCTATCTTAACTTTTTTTTTTAAACTTTATTCTTTCCACCTTTTTTCTCTCTTTCCACTTTTCCTTCCCCTCTCTTAACTGAAAAAGCCTAACTGGATGCTAAGGATACCTGTAAAGGTTTGACAAAAGAACAGGATACTGACATGCTATTAAATCTCTCCACCCAAACACTAATCAAATCCAGAGTGCAAGATGGTGACTTTATCATGGAGGAACTGGCAGACACCAACTTGGTCAGTTGAAAGATGTTGGCACCTGCTCCTGAAAAGAACACAGCATAATTTCTGAGGTAGTCCTGCCAAGATGTGTGGACTGAGTCTAGTCTTGAGATAACATCGGAGGGACCCAGGTATGTATCATTTTACACTCTGAAGGGCGTGTACCTTTTAAGACTCTCAAGAACACTGTTATGGGCTGAATCATGTCCCCCTCAAAATTTATATGTTGAAGTTTAACCCTCAGTACCTCAAAATATGACCATAATTCAGAGATAATTTCTTTAAAGGGGTCATTAAGTTAAAATTAAAAAAAATTAAAATCAAGCCATTGATGTTATCCTCATCTGATATAACTGGTGATTTTCTAAGACGAGGAGATGAGGAAACAGACACATGCAGAGGGAAGATCACCTGAAGACACATGGAGAGGATGGCCATCTGCAAGCCAAGGAGAGAGGCCTCAGAAGAAAGCAACCCTGCCGACACCTAGAACCTGGATTTCCGGTCTTCAGAACTGTGAAACAATACATTTCTGTTCTTTAAGTCACCCAGGCTGTGGTGCTTTGCTATGGCAGCCAGAACAAACCAATACAGACATGAAAGAGAGGGAAAGACTGAGAAACTGTTCCAGATGGAAGGAAACTGATGAGATGTGACAGCTCAGCGCAACACATGATTCTGATCTTGGACCAAAAAGGAAAAAAAGGAAATACATTTTGGGGACAGTTAGTGAAATGTGAATGGGGTCTGAGGCCCAGATGATGCTGAATTGATGTCAATGCCCTGGTTGGGAGGGTTGTGTGGTGGTTACATAGGAGAGTGCCCTCGCTTTGGGGAGGTCCACACAAAAGTATTTAGGGATGATGGGCATCATAGCCAAAAACAAATATGTTTGTCAATAAAGACAAAAGCTGATGGAGCAAATGTGGTAAAATGCTAACAACTGGGGAATACGGGTGTTCTTTGTACTTTTTGAGAAGGTTTTCTGTAAATTTGAAACCGCTTTTTTTTTTTTAAGGTTGAAAATGATGTCTTGGGAACCCTTGTGTACTGTTGGCAGGAATGCAAAAGTGTACAGCCTGTAGGGAAAACACTGTGGTGGTTCCTCAAAAAAATAAACATAGAATTACCATAGGGTCTTCTGTATATATACCCAGAAGAACTGAAAGCAGACACTCCAACAAATACTGAAAATGTTTGCTTTCACACTCATGTTCACTGCGGCATTATTCACAACAGCCAAAATGTGGAGGCAACGCGAGTGTCCATCGATGGATGAATGGATACACAAATGTGCTATAAACACACAATGGAATATTATTCTGCCTTAAAAAGAAGGGAACTTCTGACACGTGCTACAACATGAGTGAACCTCGAAGACGTTATGGTAAGTTAAATGAGCCAGACAGAAAAGGATGAATACTATAGGATCCCACTTACATGAGGTACCTAAAATAGTCTTAATTCATAGAGACAAAATACAGACCATTTCTAACGTCAGATGGCTTGACTTACAGTTTTTTGACTTTACAATGGTAAAAAACCGGTATGCATTCAGTAGTAACTGTACTTTGAGTACCCATATGACATGGTTTGGCTGTGTCCCCACGAAATCTCACCTTGAATTGTACTAATCCCCACATGTCAAGCGTGGAGATAACTGAATCATGGGGGCAGTTTCCACCATACTGTTCTCGTGGTAGTAAGTCTCATGGTATCTAATGATTTTATAAATGGGAGTTCCCCTGCACAAGCTCTGTCTTGCCTGCCTGCCGCCATGTAAGATGCGACTTCGCTCCTCCTTTGCCTTCTGCCATGATTGTGAGGCCTCCTCAGCCATGTGCAACTGTGAGTCAATTAAACCTCTTTCCTTTATAAATTACCCAGTCTCCCATATGTCTGTATTAGCAGTATGAGAACAGACTAATACACCATAGAATTATTCTGAGCATTTACTGAGTACTCACTATTAGAGCTTTTCCCTTTTAGTACAGTATTTAATACATTACATGGGATGTTTCGTACTTTATTGGAAAATAAGCTTTATGTTAGGTGATTTTGCCCACTTGTAGGCTAATGTAAGTGTTCTGAGCACGTTTAAGGTAGGCTGGGCTAAGCTGTGATGTTCAGTAGGTTAGGGGCATGGAATGCATTGTCAGCTTTCGATGATGGGTTCATCTGGACCTAACCCCATCATAAGTCAAGGAGCATCTGTAGAATGGTGGTTTTTCAGGGGCTAGGGGAAGGGGAATGGGAAAATGTTGTTTAATGAGTGTGGAGTTTCAGCTTTACAAGATGAAAAGTGTTCTGGAGTGTGGCTGCACAATGGTGCGGATGTTCTTGACACTGCTGAACGGGACACATAGATGATTACGATGGTAAATGTTGTTATATGTATTTTTACCCCAACTACTTTTCAAAAAATACCTTGGCTATTATTTATCTCCTTATGTATATGTCTTTTTCCTGTGCTGGCATATAAATCTCTTGGAGGCAGAAACCATGTCTGAACTCACAGCATGTTTCAGAACCGAAAGCCAGGGCGCAGTGGCTGACCAGTACCGAGTTCCTGCAGGAGGGGACCCTTCCAGTGGATGTAGACCTGGAAAATGAGATTACCTTATTTATTCCTCTGAATATTCCCCAGTATCGATCACAGTGCTCTTTATAAAGTAAGTGCTCGGTAAACGTTCGTTCGTGGTGATGCTAAGGGCCGGAAGAGTCTTCAACCTTTTCTTTCCCGCTCTCCCTCCTAGCTCAGCCCTCAGGGAATCCCAAGAGCTGGCTAAGGGGCCATTCTCCTCGCTACCTGGGCCTCCATCTGCCCAATCGCTTCCTGAGGAAGTTATCTAGACATTGACTAGAAACCAAAGGTCCCATTTTTCATCTGCCATTTATTTATCATTGTATAACTTAGGTAAGTCCTTCCACCTTCACTGTCAGTTCTTCACTCACTGTTTTGCATGCAAGGAGTCCGGAAATAAGCGTGAACACTCTGCGCGTGAGAGGGGTCCTGAAATTCACGAGGTGCTGGGGCTTTGCGTTTATTCCTCCAGTTCCGCCTGCGCAAACCTGACGATCCGGCCGAGCCCGCGGGGAAGCGAGCGGAAGCAGGAAGCGTGCGCTGCTGTCCCGCGACCCACCCCGCTGGGCGGCGCAGCTGCGTCTGCGCGCGGGGAGCCGGGGCGGCCGTGGGCTTCCCCTGGGCGCGGGCTGACGGCTGCCGCCTGTGGGCGCCCCGGCCCTGCAGCCGAGCCGGAGGGGCGGACCGGTGGGTGTCGAGAGGAGGCAGCAGCGGCCAGGCCTCTGCGGCTTCTCTTCCACTGGAGAGGGAAGAGCCGCGGCCGCGAGGATTCCCAGCAGTGACCGCGTGTTGAGAGCCTGGAAGTGGCCCCGAAGCCGTCCCTTTCCCGATAGCCAAGCAGAAGTAGGACTCGAAGCACCGGGGCTGAGATGCCCATGCTGGTGACGCCTTGGGGCTCGCAGTTACACTTGGCGACCGGTCTACACCGCGATTCGGTGCTTTCCGGAATAGCAGATTCACCTATCTTTAGACCCACCTTTGTCCTTTGGGGTGTAGCCCGGCCTGCGCTTTCCTACGAGCCCTGCTGTCACCTGAACAGCCTGATGACTTCACGCTCAACCACTGGAGGGCACAGCCACATCATTTTTAAAAAATTGATTTCCCCACTTAAAGCTGACATGGTTGGGGGGAAATAACATTTTAAAAATGTAAAAAGATATATATACGTATCTCTCTCTGATTGTTCTGATATAAACTCAGGTGGGATTCTCCAAAACAGGAGGCTGCTGCAGTCCCTTCATTTTACAGCTGAGAAAACGAAGGCCTTGGAGCTTGAGAACTCCAGTTGCCCAAGGCGCACAGGTGGTGGGTAAGGACGCTGATCATTTCTCCAAAGAATCCTTCCCTGACCCAGGAGGATCCGGTGGGAGAGCGGAGCCGTCCACAGCTCAGCCAGGACACAAGAAGGCCCAGGGTGGCAGGAGCCCCACTGTGTGCTGTGGAGGATGGCAGAGGAAAAGTCAGCATTGTCCCTCAACTGCAGGATCATGTGATGTGATGGGGAAAAATTCTGAGTACAAGACACAGGAAGCGCAGGTCAGGAAACACATGGTACCCAGAAGGGCTTAACTAGTTGCAGCTGTGCAGGGCGACGTGCAGAGTGCCCCAAGGGTGTCCTGAGTGAGGGTGGACATCCCCTGCCCTCTGGCTTCGTGAAGGCTTCGTGAAGCCTGCCAGGTCACCTTTGTTTTCAGGGATAGCTTCTTTATGACACTCCCTCCACCAGTAATTGACAAAGTCTGCTTCCGTTGAGTGTCTGATAAAGGATTCAGTTTACACGATTGTTAAGACAGGATCATGAAAGAAGACAGAAGACGGATGTGAGCGGCCCTCAGAAAAAAAAGTATCAAAGGAAACTGAGGAGTCTGTGTTCCGAGTTATAACATCAGTCCTGTAAGTGCTGAGTTTCAGCTTCTGCCCAACGCTAGGAGTTGCCTAGTCGACTTAAACTGTAAGCTCCTAAGGGACAGTGCTGACCCTTGAGATGACCGGGCAGCCATCAGCTTCATGCTAGAGGCTTTAAAGCAAACCCAAGGTGCAGTCTCAGTACTGATTATTTGGGCTAGTGCCTTTCTTAACATTTCACGGATACATTCCCTATTTAATTTATTTTATTTTATTACAGTTTTTCTCTGTTCGGTCATGGCCATTCTAACTTAGCTGCTGTTGTCTTTGTAAGTTTATTTAATATCTTTTAAATATTAAAAGATTAAATAGATTATTTTATAATAAATCTTTTAATATTATTAATTTTAGATAAGAACCGTGTTTACTTTCAAGAGTAGTAAATAAAGAAGACTAAAAACTTAAGAGACTGAAAGCTGCTGAGAATGCGTAAGAGAAACTTGGTTATCAAACGCAATTCTGATCTTTTATCAGGCATCTGTATCAATGTCAATGATATAACCGTGGTTAACTTCATGAAGAAGCAAGATATTTGATTCTCATTTGTTTAAAGAAACAGTCCATTTCTTCTAAAAGTATATACTGTAAAACACAAACCACCTAGCTGGGAAATAAAAGATGGTTATGCTTTATCATTTATATAAGCCTGGCCTTTCTCCAAAATGATTTTGATATAGCTTACAACAAAAACTGTGTTAGGCTTAATAAAAGAAGAATGTAAATGGAAACTAAGGATCAACAGAAAAGAGTATCACAAATATGGTAATACTAGCATGTAATGTTATTTCTGTAATTGAGTGTAAATGTGGCTCTGAGCTTCCTGGAGGCCAAGGCAAAAATAGAGACAAGAGCAACGTGCATAATATCATTAGCAGACAGAAAGATCATGTGACTTTTTAATTTTTTTCCCAGAAACTGAATCTAAAAGAATCATTCTATATGAAGACTCATATATATGACTTTAAGTGAAAAAATGATGAACACTATCCTCCATGAGAGTTTTTGCGCAGATTGAAGGAGATAAGAACTGATATTGAAGCCCAACTCAGTGAAGTTGATCCTGTCAGGCTAGGCTCAGACAAGCAAACTTCTGATGAAATCCTAGAATTCCGGCAAATGCAGGCATGGAATGAGCGATTCCTATTCCATCTGCCTCATTGTGCCTGGAGCCAGGCCTAAGTGTTGAAGACAGCTTGTTTCAATATAAGATCAAATGAGATTGTTCATAACAGGAGTCTGCAGGAATAGAGCACCTCTGATTTGAAATGATGGATGATTTTCATCAGCCGTGTATCTGCTCCCTTGGCAGCACCCCAAGCACAGACCCTAGGCTATTTCAGTGTGTCATCTGGCAGGCCCAGTGCACAAACAGAGGATGTCTCAACTGTACATGTGTAACACAGCTTTAATTCATAATTTCATCTCTGGATGGGATTTTGAGCAGATGGGCATTGCTGTCTTTTTAAAGGTAAAAAAATCAATGAAAGACACTGTGGTTTTGAAATTAAATGAGCCCTTGAAAAATACCAGCTTTGTTTGGCGTTGCGTTTTCTTTTTTCCTCTCCTCCAAAGTTCTTTGCAGCAAAATATTCAATTGAAAACTCAACATGCCCACTGCCTCCCCATTCCATTAAAAAAAAAAAAATTCTATGGAAAGTCTCCACTAACAGGAAGAGAGAAGTTCTTCACAGTTTGGTTTTATTTTAAATGATAGTCATTACCTCATTTTTAAAGGATTTGTAATAAATTAGGCAAGTAACACTTGTGTACCAGTTTCTAATCAGTTTCTAATGTGCCTGGAACTTGCTGGGCTACAAAAAAAAGGATCATCTGTTTTTTTTTCTACACCCAAAGATATCCCAATCTTATCGGAGAAGGGAAACTGAGGCATGTGTTACAGTTAGAGGACTGGGAAGCACTAATCTGTGTCAAACTACAAAGTGCAAATTCAAAGGAGAGATCGTCATGGGAGGGAGTGATCCGGAAGAATTCGTAGCCCTTACCTGTCCCAGTCATGCTTCTTGCCAAAGAAAAAGAGAAATCTCCAAGTATCTTAATGCTTTCAGCACTTCTCCAATCTGACAAATATTTATTCAGATTCAAACTGACTGCCCAAGTTTCACTGCAGCTCCTTGTTTCCTGTTAGAACTTTTAAAGAATCTTTGCTTAAAACATTAAAGGCTGAATGAAGAGCAAGAAAATCTTGCCTATGAATAAGACACTGAGAACTGCACAGAATCAACATCAGCTCACAAGCTCATCATCTCACGCACGGATTCCTGAGCACATTCTCGCATTCTTGCTCTTAATCCTCCCTTGGCAACCTTCTACTCAGACATCATCTTTTATGCAGAGAAGCAGGCACGTTTCTCATCATTAATTCTGTTCTCAGCCAGGTGTGTAGCCACAGAGCATACAGACCACAGGATGAAGTGAGCACCCCAGGACGTAAATTTGTGTGGAGAAATTACAGCTCAGGTTTCTTACACAGCTTTAGCCCATCAGGACATGAAGCTGTCTTGCAAATTGCGGGTGTGTCTAAGCTCTTAAGCACATGTGAACTTTAACGCACGTGCATTCCCTACTCACATACACGATACAAGCATGCCACACACTCACAATCCAATTGGCTAACTAAGGTTATTAACAGGAAAGAACAATTATAGTCCTTATGGTCATAATTTTGTTTGAATTTTCGCCTCATCAAAAATGTAACAGCCAACTAAAGCAGGCTTTCCTCCGTTTTTCCTAGTGAAAGCATATTGACTTTCCTGACTTCTTATGGCCACATTTGAGGAAAGGAGTAAACACTGGAATCACCAAAACAGCAGTCACCAGCTTCATCAGCCTCCCAATTCCACGGAGCCCCTTGAAAATCCAGGGGCGCAGACTGGCAACAGTAGAGATTTAATAGGTAAGACCTTGGGTTCAGTGAACAGATCTCTCACAGTTCCCGATATCAGCCCCTATCAGAAATTATCTTTTACTTTGTATATTTCACATATTTCAAATAGAAGGGGTCAAGACTAATGGTGACCAATCTTCATTCATTTGATAAACCTTTATTAAACACAAGTGTGGCTTTGTTCTAGGCAGCATGAATAGAATGATTTACAAACTGTCGCTGCTCTTTGGGCAGTCACTGTTTTATAGGGGAACTCGAGAAGCAGTCAGGAAGGAAGGTCTCAGAGGAGATGGCCCTGAAACTGAATCAGACTTTAAAAGATAAGTTGGTCAACAGGGTTGGAGGGAGGGAAAAGAAGGTTTTGAAAGATGGATCTTTCAGAAAAAGCAAATAACTTGGGCACAGGCATGGGCACAAAAAGGAAAAGAAAAGCCAGAGCATTCAGAGAATTGCAGAACATTTTGCATGACTGAGTATAGGAAGCAAGAGAGGCCTTTTGAGAAATACGACTGGAGAGGTGATGAGGGGCCCGATCTTGTGTTACACAAAGAACCTCTTATGCCACACAAAGGAATTTGGATTTTTTTTTTTCCTTTAGGCATAAGGAAGCCATTGAAGGGTTTTAAACAGGAACAATGTAATCAGATTTACTCTTTGGAAATAAGATCTCCTGGTTAGTTAATGAACTCATGTTTCTCTTTTTCTATGTTAACCATTGTTTTATTGTTTGGTCTTTAGACTCTATTATTGATTGAAATGCCAAAGTGATGGGAGTCAAGAGGCTTTGCCACTTAACCTTCCACAGTTTATTTTATTTGCTTTTAAAATAGTTATTATATTACGTGCTTTGCCCTATTAGTTTGGTGTACAATTAAAGTAAGATAAAGGCAGAGAAACTAGCTTGTAGTTCTATTGCTATGGACACCATTAGTTAGTTGATGTCAGAAAGCTTACAGATGAATCAATATTTACTACTGGACCAGTTACAGACAAAACCAGAAGATATTAGATCTAGCACAAACTTTATAAACTATTGAGCCTTTCATTTTATTTTGCATTTAAAAATCCTTACATCAGAGATTCTGAATTCCTTCATCAGGGGTGTGGCCTGTGCGCTGAGAGTTTTTAAAGCTCTCCAGGTGATTTTAATATACAATTAGATTTGAGAACTATGATTTTAGTCTTAAGTGGCTTTACAAGTAAATGCCTTTAAATTCTGTGGTAATACATCATTCATAGGCTATTCAGGCTGCAGTAAAACATAGAGAAAAAACAAACAATTATTGAGTTCATTTTATGAAGCAAGAATAATCTTAATAACAAAAGATAAAACCTTTAAAAAGATGTGAAGCTATAATCTTTTCATGAATATAGGTATAAAATCATAAAATATTATAAAAATATTTTAACCGTATATTAAAAGGGTAAGCTAAACAGAATTTACTTTAGAAATTGAAGAATGGTTTAATATTGGGAAGTTTATTATTGTAATACCTGGGCGACAGAGTGAGACTCCATCTCAAAAAAAATAAAAAGAAAAGAAAACAGAAAATGCAAAGTTTAGTCTCAAGCTGAGACTAAATATTTGCAAATCGTGTCTGAAAAAAGACTTGCATCAGAATAGAGAACTCTTATCACTCCATTAAAAAAAGACAATTCAAAATGTTCAGCAGAAGATATGAACAGATAATTCACCAAAGAATATATTATGATAGCAAATAAGCATATGAAAAGTTGCTCAACATTATCAGTGCTTAGAGAAATGCGAACTAAAACCATACTGAGCTACTTTGACACATACACTAAAATGTCTCTAATCGGAAAAATTGAAAATATCACATTCTGGTAAAGATTTAGAGGAACTGGAATCCTCACACATTGCTAGCGAGAATGTAAAAAAGATACAGTCACTTCGGAAAACAATTTGTCAGATACTCAGTAAGTTAAACACACCCACTTCTAACTATCTACACAGAGAAATGAAAATGTATGCTCAGACAAAAAAAATTCAGCATTATTATTTTCCATAACCAAAACCTGGCTATTCTAGTTCAGGATGACATACTGAACATATGTGTTCACCTCGTGTCCCTCCTGAGACCCCAGTGAAATGACCATGTAGAAATACAAAGAGGAATAAACTCACGCAACAAAAGCATGGAAGGGTATCAGTAAACAAGAAATTTCAACAAATTTCCAGAGGACAGAAAGCTGATGTACAGGCCGGGCGCAGTGACTCACGCCTGTAATCCCAGCATTTTGGGAGGCCAAGGTAGGTAGATCGCCTAAGGTCAGGAGTTCGAGACCAGCCTGACCAATGTGGTAAAACCCCATCTCTACTAAAAATACAAAAATTAGCCAGGCATGATGGAGTGTGCCTGTAGTCCCAGCTACTCGGGGGCCTGAGGCAGGAGAATTGCTTGAACGCAGGAGGCGGAGGTTGCGGTGAGCCAAGATCACACCATTGCACTCCAGCCTGGGTGACAGAGCAACACTCTGTCTCAAAAAAAAAAAAAAAAAAGAAAAGTAAGAAAGCTAATGTACAGGCAAGAGAAGGATGCTGAAGCCCAGAATATAATCGTTGTTGGAGGCTCTGTAAGAAGGAGCCAGCCTCCTCTATGGAGACCTAAAAGAGAAGGAGAGAAACAGGGGGAATGATGGAATATGTACGCCACTATGTCACAGCCCTGCCAGTCACCCCTCTCCTTCCCACTCTTCCAGAACAGCTGGAAGGCCAACATTGCCACTGTTACAAAAGATAAAGAATGAAGAAATTTCACACATTTACCTAGGAAGATGTAAACTTTCTGTTGTAGATAATTTATTACAGAGTACTCCGTCCACACCCAGGGGCCCCGCACAAGTGCTTCTCAAAGCATCTATAGTGAAGGACCAGATCTTGTGTTAAAATTTCGAATCCATTGCAGAAGGTTAGTTTTTAAAATATAATCAAAATAAATTACTAGAAAAATAAAATTTAAAAAGCAAAGACACACAAAAAATACAAGTGCAAATGTTTTATTACCAGACTCAAGAGACAAAAGAGTGTATTTCTTTTCTTTTTTTTTTTCTGAGACAGAGTCTTGCTCTGTCACCTAGACTGGAGTGCAGTGGCACTATCTCGGCTCACTGCAAGCTCCGCCTCCCGGGTTCATGCCATTCTCCTGCCTCAGCCTCCCGAGTAGCTGGGACTACAGGCGCCCACCACCACGCCTGGCTAATTTTTTGTATTTTTAGTAGAGACGGGGTTTCACCATGTTAGCCAGGATGGTCTCAATCTCCTAATCTCCTGACCTCATGATCTGCCCACCTCGGCATCCCAAAGTGCTGGGATTACACACGTGAGCTACCGTGCCCAGCCCCTACACAAAAGATTATATTTCAACCAATGTTATCAGCACAAATTTAAAATAGAAAAAAAGGCAAGAATTACAAAAATGGTCCATACTTACTGAAAGTGTGTGTATAGGCGATTGAAGTAGACATTGTTACATTAAAATATTCATGTCATTCTACCATTGAAACTAAACTAAAGGTTATGAAGGGAATTGTAATTCCCATATAGAAAACCTATAAGTTTTGAATAAACAGCATGTATAAAATATCAAAAGTTTTATTGTAAAAAATGAGCCTGATTCTTGTTTATTAATTAATTTAATATATGTTGGATTGTTGACAATGCCATTCACAGAAGATAATGCATGTCTAAACTGTTTCTATGTATTTTTTCCCTTGTTTTTAAAGAAACATTTCTCGTACCATAATAGTATCATTTTAAAGTGTACAATTGGCTGGGCGCAGTGGCTCACGCCTGTAATCCTAGCACTTTGGGAGACCGAGGCGGGTGGATCACTTGAAGTCAGGAATTCCAGACCAGGCTGGCCAACATGGTGAAACCCCGTCTCTACTAAACTTACAGAATTAGCCGGGCAGGTGGCGCACGCCTGTAATCTCAGCTACTTGGGAGGCTGAGGCAGGAGAATCGCTTGAACCCGGGAGGCGGAGGCTGCGGTGACCCGAAATTGTGCCACTGCACTTCAGCCTGGGCAACAAGAGAGAAACTCCATCCCCCCCCCAAAAATTAAAGTGTACAACTCAGTGGTTCTCAGTATATCAGATTCACAAGGTGTGCAACCAAAAGCACTAATTCCAGGACGTTTTCATCACCCCAAATAGAGATCCCATGCTCGTGGGCCGCCATTGCCCAGTCTTCCTGCCCTCAGCCCTGAACGCTTCCTAATCTGTTTTGTTTCTTTATAGTTTTGCCCATTCTGAACATTTCATATAAATGGAGTAAAAGGCTACAACATGTAGCCTTTTTTGTCTGACTATTTTTACTCAGCATAGTGTTTTCAAGGTTCATCCACATCGTAAAATGTGTTAGTAATTCATTCCTTTTTGTGGCTGAATAGTATTTTTTTGTGTAGATAGATCACAATTTATTTATTCATTCATCTGTTAGTGGACAATTGAGTTGTTTCCACTTTTTGGCTATTATGAATAATGCTGCTGTGAACATTAAAATGTAAGCTTTTGTGTGAACATACATTTTCATTTTCTTGGCTATATCCCTAGGAATTGAATTGCTGGGTTATATGAAAACTATGTGTTTAACTTTCTTAGGAGCTAGCTAACTGTTTTCCACAATGGTTGTGCCATTTTATATACCCACCGGCAATTTATTAGAGTTCCAATTTTTCCACATCCTTGCCAATATTTATTTCCCTTTTAAAAATTATTATTATAGTCATTCTAGTGTGTCTGAAATGATATCTCATTGTAGTTTTGATTTGCATTTCTCTGATGATCAATGATGTTGAGCACCTTTTCAAATACCTGGTTGCCATTTGTATGTCTTCTTTGGAGAAATGTCTGTTCAAATCATTTGCTCATTTTTTAATGGGGTTTTTTTTTTTTTTACTGTTAGAGATCTTCATTCATATATTCTAGATACTAGATGCTTATGAGATACATGGTTTGCAAATATTTTATTTCATTCTGTGGGTTTTCTTTTCTTTAGGACAGTCTTTTGATAGTGTCCTTTAATGCACAAGAGTCTGTGATGCTCATGTAATCCGATTTGTCTATTTTTGTCTTTGTTTACTTAGACATTACTGAGATCATATCTAGGAAACCAGTGCCTAAATGATGAAGATTTACACACATTTTCACTTAAGAGTCTTATACTTTGGGCTCTTTTTAAATTTAGTAGTTTTTTTAATGTGTGTTTTGTTGTTTCTTTCAAGATACAGGGTCTCGCTCTGTTGCCCAGGCTGGAGTATAGCAGTGCAATTATAGCTCACTGTAATTGTGAACTATAATCGTGAACTGTAATCGAACTGTAATCGTGCTATCTCGGCTCACTGCAATCTCTGCCTGTGAATTTCTGCAAAAAAAAAAAAAAAAAAATCAGTAGAGATTTTGATAGTGATTGCATTGAAACTGTACACCAACTTGGTGAGTATTCCCATCTTAACAATATTAAGTATTTTGATCCATGAACATGGATGTCTTTACATTTATTTACGTCTTCTGTAATTTAACAATATTTTGTAGTTTTCAATGAATAAATCTTATACTTCTTTTGTTAAAATTATACTTAAGTATTTTATTACTTTTGATTTTGTTATAAATAGAATTATTTTCTCAATTTCATTTTTGGGCAGTTCATTGCTAATGCATAATACAATTGATTTGTAAATTTTGGTATTATATCCTACATATTTGCTGAAATCACTCATTAGCTGTAATATGAATTCTTTAGGTTTTCTATATGTAAGTTATGTCATCTGCAAATACAGATAGTTTAGATTTTCCTTTCCACTGTGGATGCCTTTTACTTTCTTGTCTAATTGCCCTGGGTATAACTTCTAGTACAGTGTTTTGTTTCAGTCTTTCACCATTAAGTATGATGTCAACTGTGGATTTTTCATAGATGCCCTTTATCAGGGTGAAAACATTCCTTTCAATCCCCAGATTGTTGAGTATTTTTCATCATGCAAGGGTGTGATTTTCTCAAATGCTTTTCCTGAGTCAATTGAGGTGATCATATGGGTTCTTTTTCTTCATTATATTCATGTGGTGTATAGCATTGATTGATTGTGTTTGTTGAAGCACCATTGCATTCCTGAGATAAATCCTATCTGGTCGTAATGTATAATGCTTTTATATACTGCTTGGTTTGGTTTGCTACTATTTTGTTAAAGATTTTCACATCTGTACTCATAAAAGATACTAGTCTACTGTTTTCTTTTCTTGTGTTATGTTTCCCTAGTTTGGATGTCAAGATAATACTGGCCTCATAGAATGAGTTAAAAAGCATTTCCTCCTGTCCTATTTTTAATTCTTCTTTAAACATTTGGTAGACTTCACTAGTGAACCCATCTGGGCCTCAGATTTTCTTTGGGAAGTTTTCCAATTACTTATTTAATTCTTTTAGTTATTTTAGGTCTACTCTGATTTTCTGTTTCTTATTGAGTCAGTCTTTGTAGTTTGCGTATTTCTAGGAATTTGCTTCTTCTAGAGTATCTGAATTTTTTAGTATAAAATTATTCATACTATTGCCTTATAATCCCTTTTATTTATGTAAGGTTCATAGGAATGTCCCCTCATTCATTTCCAATTTTAGTAATTTGAGTCTTCTTTTTTCTTGGTGAATCTAGATAAACTTTGTCAATTTTGTTCCTCTTTTCAAAGAACCAGCTTTTTATTCTGTTAAACTTCTCTATTGTATTTCTCTTTTGTCTTTTGCTAATTTCTGCTCTTATCTTTATTGTTTCATTTCTTCTGCTTGCTTTGGTTTAGTTTACTTTTCTTTTCCCCATGTCTTAAGGTTGAATGTTAGGCTATTGATTTAAGTTATCTTTCTTTCTTTCCTTTCTTTTCTATGGAGTTTTGCTCGTTGCCCAGGCTGGAGTGCAATGGCACGATCTTGGCTCACCACAACCTTCGCTTCCTTGGTTCAAGCAATTCTCCTGCCTCAGCCTCCCGAGTAGCTGGGATTACAGGCATGTGCCACCACGCCTGGCTAATTTTGTATTTTTAGTAGAGACGGGGTTTCTCCATTTGGTCAGGCTGGTGTTGAACTCCCGACCTCAGGTGATCCACTCGCCTTGGCCTCCCAAAGTGTTGGGATTACAGGCATGAGCCACCGTGCCTGGCCCTCTTTTTATTTATTTATTTATTTTATTATTATTTTTATTTGAGACAGAGTCTCACTCTGTTGCCCAGGCTGGAGAGCAGTGGCACTATCTCGGCTCACTGCAAGCTCCACCTCCCGGGTTCAGGCCATTCTCCTGCTTCAGCCTCCCGAGTAGCTGGGACTACAGGCACCTGCCACCACACCCAGCTCATTTTTTGTATTTTTAGTAGAGACAGGGTTTCACCGTGTTAGCCAGGATGGTGTGGATCTCCTGACCTCGTGATCCACCTGCTTTGGCCTCCCAAAGTGCTGGGATTACAGGCCTGAGCCTCTGCGCCTGGCCCACCCTCTTTTTTTTTAAATGTACACATTTACAACTGTGCATTTCCCTTCTATGTAGTGCTTTAACTGCATGCCATACATTTTCGTACATTGTGTTTTTATTTTCATTCATCCCAAATTATGCTTTAATTTCTTTTGACTTATTGTTTTACTTACTATTTAAAGTGTGTTGACATATTTGTGAATTTCCCAAATTTCTTTCAGTTATGATTTTTAGTTTCATTCCATTTTGGTCAGAGAACATATACTTTATGTTTTCAAACCTTTTAGTTTTACTGAGACTTGTTTTATGTTGTAAAATATCATCTATACTGGAGACTGTTCCAGAGTACTTAAGAAGAGTTTGTATTCTGTTGTAGGGTAGTGATATAGATATCTATGGGGTTTAGTTTACTTATAGTGTTTTTCAAGTTTTCTGTTTCCTTGCTGATATACTGTCTAGTTGTTCTATCAACTACGGAAAGTAAGGTATTGATATATCCAACTATTATTGTTACCTAAGAGAAGAGCTCCAAAATACATGAAATAGTTCTCTCTTCAAGTCTGTCCGTTTCCGTTCATGTATTTTGGAGCTGTTCTTTTAGGTACATGTATACATATAATTATTATATATTCTTGTTGAATAACATTTTTTCATTATAAAATGCCCTTCTTTGTCTTTAGTCATAATTTTTGTTTTAAAATCTATCTCACCACGTATCAGTTATAGTAACTCCATCTCTGTTTTTATTATTGTTTACATAGTATATCTTTTTCTGTTCTTGATCATTCAATCTATTTATGTCCTTGAATCTAAAGGACACTGTCTTTTGTAGACAGTGTATAGTTGGGTCATTAAAAAAAAATCTTTCTAGCTTGTAGACAGATGCTTTATTAAAAAAAAAGAAGAAGAAAGAAGGAAAAGAATTTAAATAAAAATATCTTTTTTCCAATCTCTGCTTTTTTATTAGAATATGTAGTAACTTTACATTTAATGTAATTAATGATAAATTAGGATTAACATCTGCCATTTTATTGTTTGTTTTCTACCTTTTTATGTCTTTTGTTTCTACATTTCTCCATTACTGGCTTCCTTTGTGTTAAATAGATATTTTCTGATATAGTATTTTAATTCTCTCATTTCTTTTACTACATTTTTGTATTTTCTTTCTTAGTGGTTACCCTGGGAATTCCCACTAATAACTTACTTAATAACAATCTTATCTACATCAAATGATACCATTTAACTCCAGTAGTCTACAGAACTTTGTTCCTGTATAGCTTTTTTTTACTCTTCCTGTATGCCGTTATCATCACAAATTACATCTTTATACATTATGTGCTTGTCAACAAGGATTTATAATTATTGCTTTATGCAGCTGTCTCTTAAAACAGATAGGAGAAGGAAATGAATTACAAGCAAAAAATATACTTATACTATTTATTTTTAATATTCATCTGTATGTTGTTTACCTTTCTTATTTCTTTTATTTCTTCATGTAGACCTGAGTTACTGCTTACTCTCCTTTAAGTCCAGCCTAAAGGGCTCCTTTTAGTATTTCATGTAGGATAGGTATCCTAGTGACAAGTCCTCTCAGCTTTTGTTATTTAGAAATGTCTTAATTTCTGTTTCATTTTTGAAAGATGGTTTTGTGGATATAGAATTCTTGGTTGGCAGCTATTTTCTTTCAGTGCTTTGAATACGCCATACCACTGCCTTCTGGCCTCCATGCTTTCTAATGAGAAACTGTTAATCTTATTGAGGATCCATTATACAGGTCAAGTCCCTTCTCTCTCACTGCTTTTAAGATTCTCTCTTTGTCTTTGGCTTTCAACAGTTTAATTATAATGTAACTCAGTGTGGATCTCTCTCAGTTTATCATACTTTGAGTTTATTGATCTTTTTAAATGTATATATTAGTGTTTTTCATAAGTTTAGGGAGCTTTGGCCATTATTTCATCAAGTAATCTTTCCGAAACTTTCTCTCACCTCTCCTTCTGGGATTCCATTATGCATATGTTGATATGTTTAATAGTGTCCCACAAGTCTCTAATCATTTTCCTGCCTGTTTTTTCTTTCTGTTCCTCAGGCCAGATAATCTCAATTGATCTATCTTCAAGTTTCTTGACTGTTTTTATCCTCCTCATTTTCCTGCCTGTTTCTTCTTTCTGTTCCTCAGGCCAGATAATCTCAATTGATCTATCTTCAAGTTTCTTGACTGTTTTTATCCTCCTGATCAAATGTGCTATGGTTTATTTTTCAGTTCACTTATTCTCGCTTTCAACTCCAGAGTTACTATTTTTTAAATAATTTTGACCCATTTTTATTCTTTATTTGGTAAAACACCGTTGTCATTTGATATGGTTTGACTCTGTGTCCCGACCCAAATCACATCTCGAATTGTAATCCCCATGTGTCAAGGGAGGGACCTGGTGGGAGGCGATTGGATTATGGGGGCGGTTCCCCCATGCTATTCGCATGATAGTGAGAAAGTCTTCATGAGATCTGATGGTTTTATAAGTGTGTGACGGTTCCTCCATTGCTGTCTCTCGCTCACTCTCCTGCTGTCCTGTGAAGAAGGTGCCTGCTTCCCCTTCTGCCATGATTCTAAGTTACCTGAGGCCTCCTCAGCCGTGTGGAACTGTGAGTCAATAAAACCTCCTTTGTTTGTAAATTACCCAGTCTCAGGTAGTATCGTTATAGCACTGTGAAAATGGACAAATACATCATTCTTTGCTTCAGCTCTTCAGACATAGTTTCCTTTAACTCTTTGAACATATGTTTAAATAGCTAATTTTACTCTCTGCCTAGTAAGCACAACATTTGGGCCTCTTAGGGCCAGCTTCTATCAATTACCTTCCGTTTGTGTGTGTATGGGACATATCTTTGCGTGTCTCACAATTTTATGTTGAAAATTTGACATTTAAAATAATATAATATTGCAAGTCTGAAAATCATATTCTTCCCTGCCCAATTTTGTTATCGCTGCTTGCTGTTAAATGTTGTTTTTATTTATTTCATGGCTTTTCTGAACTAATTCTATAAAGTATGTATTGTTTTTATATGTGGTCATGGGAGTATCAATTAGCTTAGTGATTGGACATCTAATGATTGAACAGAGATTTCCTTAAATGCTGGAACCAATAAACCTCTAAATCTTTGCTGTGGGTTACTATATATATGTTGGGTCATACCTTTAACACTCCACCAGGCAGTTCACAATGCTGTTTTAGCCTTTACTTTCTGCTTGTGCAAAACCTCAAGGTCACCAAGAAGTGATAGCTTAGGCCTTCTCAGCTCTTTCTTCAGAATACCCACAGGCCTACGTATGCCCATGACCTTTCAAATTCTCAGGAATATGTCAGAGCATTTCAAAGCTCCGACAGACATCTTATGCCTCAGCTTTTCCCTTTAATCTTCTTAGTCTATTGTTTGCACTATCATCCATCTCATGCAGCCTCATAGTTAAAAGACTTGCCTAAAATTATTTTCAATAAAAAAGACTTAACCTCTGGGAGAGACTTTTTACACTTGGCAAGTTCAAGCCACATCAAGTAAAAATGTGCCTTTTCAGTGGAGACTTCTAAGGATGGATCAAACAATGTCAGTTCTTTGGGACTGAGGCTTTGAAAGAGCTCCAGCTCTGTTCTGATCCTTCAGTACTAGAATGCAGTTGTTATTTTTCTAGGCTATTGCTGTGCTGAAGAGTGGGAGATGGGCCTAAGGTAAGTTTAAAATGTCATAAAGATTCCAGTTCTTACCAAGATTCAGATATTTTTATTGAACAAATGCTCCCTGGATGGCTGAAAGTCTTTGGTTAATGCCAAGATAGTTGAAAAAATGGATTCTGCTTTTCTTTGCCAGTCTTTTCATTAGTCTTATGAAGGAACAAAATGTTGGATGTTCTCTTAATCTGCCATTTTTACTCATGTCACCTGTTTTAATGTTTTGTTTTTATAACCTACACTGTACAAAACTAGCCTCACAGAATTATGTTGATAAGGTGGAAGAAGAGATTTTTAAACATGTTATTAAGCTCAGAATATTCATTGTTAAACTTTCATTCAAAGTAATGTAAATGATACTGTATTTCTAAACTCATCTTCAACTATTCATTAGTAGTCAAATTCAATAATTTATCTGTTAAATTATAGTTAAGTTTAAATTAGCTTTTGATGAAAGAAATGGATTCTGGATCCATGAATTTCCAATAAGTTGTCTTCTCCTGACAGAAAACAAAAATTCACAATCTTTTATCAAATGTAAAGATGTTTGGTGATAAATTTTGACAGTGTAGTATCAATATCATCACCAACTCTGTTGTCAATAAATTATGGAGCATGTCACAATAACTTATAGAAAGACTGTTCTTTCAAGCGTCCACGTTTCATTTTGTGCTTTCGTGTGGCATTAGAAAACATGTTGCCTTCCTTCCTTGCATAGGAGTGTGAATCTCGAAACTTTGAGACAGGTCTCAGTTAATTTAGCAAGTTTATTTTGCCAGGATTGAGGATGCGCCCATGACATAGGCTCAGGAAGTCCTGGTGATATTTTCCCAAGGTGGTTGGGGCACAGCTTGGTTTTATACATTTTAGGGAGACATGAACCATCCATCATATGTAAGAAGTACATTGTTCTGTCCAGAAAGGCGGAGACAGCTCAAAGCAAGGTTTCCTGCCCCAACCCTCCCCAGGGGCTTCCAGGTCACAAATAGGTAAGAAACAGATATGGTTGCATTCTTTAGAGTTTCTGTTAAGTTTCTTCCAAGAAGGCAATCAGAATATGCATCTATCTGTGTGAGCAAAGGGATGACTTGAATAGAATGAGAATGGGAGGCCGATTTGCCCTGCGCAGTTCCCAGCTTGAAAGAGCCCGAGGTATTTTCCTTTCACATTTCCCCCTTTTCTTTACAAAGTCTTTTGGAGAAAGCATTTTACAAGAAAATGAATCTCTGGTCTCAGGTTTCATCAGATCTCTCAGGGCTGAGATGGTTTATTCCTAGATGGGTAGGTCTGGAAAGCTCATTTTTAGCAGGTTTCGAAGTCTTAAGTCCTGTGAAGAGAAAATAGAGGGGAGGAAGGGGAAAAAAACCACACAAAGTAACAATCCAGGCCACGAGTGGTGGCTCATGCCTGTAATCCCAGCACTTTGGGAGGCCAAGGCAGGTGGATCACTTGAGGTCAGGAGTTTGAGACCAGCCTGGCCAACAGTTAGTAACTCTAACTCTACTAAAACTACAAAATTAGCTGGGTGTGGTGGCATGTGCCTGTAATCCCAGTTACTCGGGAGGCTGAGGAAGGAGAATCGCTTGAACCTATGAGGCAGAGGTTTCAGTGAGCCAAGATCATGCCACTGCACTCCAGCCTGGGTGACACAGTGATACCCTATCTCAAAAAATAATAATAGTAATCAATGATATGGGCCACATTACTCTGAAATCCATACATTAGTAGGCAGGTGTGAAAGTGTCTTATGTATGTAAACAGGTTACTGTTATTTTCTTCCAACCTTGAAGTTGTCTGTCTTCAGCTCGCAGGGTTTTAAAGAAGCACGACTTAGTTTTCAGTGACTTCAAATTAGGAAAAATGAAACAAAGATGAAAAAAATTGAAAATATTATTTTGAAGACTTGTAGCCAAGAAAAATTAGAATTTGGTCCAAACCGTAGAAAATAATAAAAATTGGGAAAAAAATTAGGCAACACTAGAATCTAACAACAGATATACAATTATTTTGAAATAATTTTTTTCTCTCTCCAGTTCCCCATTTTACTAAAGATAAACCATGGTAGGGCTGGTTTGCTTATTATACTTGGCCTAAATATTTGTATGCAGTGCAGCAAGAATAATTATTATTTTTACACAGGCTTTTAAATTGGCTTTGATGGAACTTTGTTCCATAAGGGGAATCTCAGATAGGACTTCTTAAAGCCCAGCCCAGCCATGGATTTTGCCATCAAATACCCATGAGTTGGGTGAAATTTTCTCTTCTCTGGGTTTCAAGATAAACCTGGGACTTCTGTACCTGTCAGTAAGTGACATTCTTTACTTACCATGGGTCAGAAACCCTTTATAGGGACTGTGTACATAAAATATGATGCTAGTTTTTCCAAGGTCTTATTGGCTCTATAAGTCAAGTTTGATTCCTTAAAGGAAAGCACACCATTCCAGTCAAAGCCTTGGTAAAACAACCAATTTCTCCAATTGCATCCTGTTACAAATGAAAACAGATTCTTATTGCACTTATGCAAATAACTGTGTTGCCCTAAGTTAAGAATACTTGCAAGTAGTTTACAGTTCTGGGGAAATCAGGTAGAGAGAAACAAATGTGCTCCAAATTTTGTTCACAGGAGTGTACTGAATTGTTAAAGCTGTCAATAGCTCAAAAGAAAAGTTTTTAAGACCTCGAAAAACAAAACAAAGGATCAGCAAACAAATTAACAAATTCAGAAAAAAGTCAGGTGGAGTGTAGTGGCTCACTTCTGTAATCCCAGCACTTTGGGAGGCCAAGGCAGGTGGATCACCTGAGGTCAGGAGTTCGAGACCAGCCTGACCAACATGGCAAAACCAAATCTCTACTGAAAATACAAAAATTAGCCAGGTGTGGTGACGCATGCCTGTAATCCCAGCTACTCAGGAGGCTGAGGCAGGAGAATCGCTTGAACCCAGGAGGGTGGAGGTTGCAGTGAGCCGAGATTGTGCCACTGCACTCCAGCCTGTGTGACAGGAGCGAGACTCCATCTCAAAAAAAAAAAAAAAAAAAAAAAAAAAAAAAAAAAAAAAAAAAAAAAAAAAAAGAAAGTGCCCTTATAAAATCAACAGATCTCATGAGACTTATTCAATATAATGAGAACAACATGGGAAAGATCTGCCCCATGATTCAATTACCTCCCACCTGGTCCTTCCTAAAATGTGGGAATTTAAGATGAGACTCGGGTGCGGACACAGCCAAACCATGTCACCATTTCACCCAAGTTTTATGTGTTGGTACTAGTGGGCGGACT
>NW_016806031.1:1420023-1458852 GCF_001698545.2 Rhinopithecus bieti
TTTTTTTTTTTTGGAGACATAGTCTTGGTCTCTTGTCAAGGCTGGAGTGCAATGGTGTGATGTCTGCTTGCTGCAATCTCCACCTCCCAGGTTCAAGTGATTCTCATACCTTAGCCTCCCAAGTAGCTGAGATTACAGGTGCCCACCACCACGCCCAGCTAATTTTTGTATTTTTAGTAGAAACAGGGTTTTGCCATGTTGGCCAAGCTGATCTCTCTTTGGGAGGCCAAGGTGGGTGGATCACTTGAGGCCAGGAGTTTGAGACCAGCCTGGCCAACATGGCAAAACCCCGTCTCTATTAAAAATACAAAAATTAACTGGGTGCAGTGGTGTGTGTCTGTAGTTCCAGCTCCCCAGGAGGCTGAGGCAGGAGAATCGCTTGAACCCGGGAGGTGGAGGTTGCAATGAGCTGGGATCACACCACTGCATCCTAGCCTGGGTGACAGAGTGAGACTGCATCTGAAAAAAAAAAAAAAAAAAAAAGCCAACATAGCAATTTTTAAAATAATATATAATTACCAAAAATTGGGGAAAATGGAGACGGGGAAAGGCAGTTCTATAAGCAAGATAAACCTTTATGTTTTGTATCAGAAGGTCAATAAATATTGTCTGAATTTGATTGGTTATTTCCATTTTTATGAAATGTCTACAACAGGCAAACCTATAGAACCAGTAGAGAAATTAGAAATTGCCTGTGGCTGGGACTGAAGAGTGAAATCACTGCAGGTGGCCAAGAGGGATCTTCTGAAGTGATAGGTATGCTCTAAAATTGGGCTGTGGGGATGCTTGTACAACTCTGTGACTTTACTAAAATTCATTACACACTGAAATAAGTGAGTTTTATGATATGTACATTATCCATCAATAAAGCTGTGTTAAAAAAAAATTAAAAAGGCTGATTTTTTAGGCCAGGCGTGGTGGCTCACACCTGTAATCCCAGCACTTTGGGAGGCTGAGGTGGGCAGATAACGAGGTCAAGAGATCAAGACGATCCTGGCTAACACGTTGAAACCCTGTCTCTACTAAAAGTACAAAAAATTAGCTGGGTGTGGTGGCGGCGCCTGTAGTCCCAGCTACTCAGGAGGCCGAGGCAGGAGAATGGCATGAACCCAGGAGGCGGAGCTTGCAGTGAGCCGAGATGGCTCCACTTCTCTCCAACGTGGGTGACAGAGTGAGACTCCATCTCAAAAAACAAAAAGGGGGGCGCAGAGTTGATTTTTTAAAACGTCAAAGAAGAGATGTGAAAATATATTATTTAGAGTTCTGTAGGCAACCAACAGGAATAAAAATAGAAATGTTTTCTGGGATGATCTAGGAGCTGTTAAGGTGAGGAAGTGTGAAATGGAGGCAGCTGTTTATCAGTTATGTTTTATCAGTTTATCAGTTATGTTTTTCTACACTATTTCAATTTTATCAATGCATGTATTACCTCAGTTCATTATTAGAGATTTTTAAAACTTTAGATTTCTTAGTGCAGAAAAAAAATGTTTCTTGTTCTTAATCTTTTAGAATTTAAATATGAATAGTGATGGCATGTGGGTACGTGAGCAGAATTTTTTTCTCCTAAAGACCAAGGTCAAGGGGCAAACTCTCTTACAAGCCACACCGCTCATAACTTGATGTGGGCAAGAGCTCTACTGGCCGTCGCCAAAAGTCCATGCCACTCCCGAAATAGAATGGAGGCAAGGAGACTAAGCAACTGGTCTTTCTGGGAACGACATTTGGTGCAGCTGTGTTAAGCGGTTGCCATGGACTAATACAGCAAACAGAAATAATCTCAGGGAAGCAAGTGCCCGAGAAAAACGAGATGACACAGGAAGTCACTAATGTTATCTATCAGCTGTCTTCTTCTGTTTATATAAGAACACTGCCAAAGTAACCATCTATGTGTCCCGGTTTTAAGCTGCATGACACAACCTTTTTACCCTGAAGAGACAGTGATATGGTGGCCAAGGAGAGGCCATCACTGTGGAAAACACATATTAAGACATTTTGAGATATGAAGTAATGGGGTCGATCGTGAGGACTTCAGGCTACAAGCTGACAACCTTGCAGTTGGTTCAAAGAGCTTGGGGACTTTTCAGTTTAATTTTGCTGGGTGACCAACCCAAAGCTTTCACACCTGCCTTCCCTTTCCTTTTTTCTTAGCTATTTATGTATTTATTTTTAAGACGGAGTGTTGCTCTGTTGCCCAGGCTGGAGTGCAGTGGCACATTCTTGGCTCACAGCAACCTCCACCTCCTGAGTTCAAGCAATTCTCCTGCCTCAGCCTCCCAGTAGCTGGGATTACAGGCTCCCGCCACCATGCCTGGCTAATTTATTATTATTATTATTATTTGTAGTAGAGACAGGGTTTTCGCATGTTGGCCAGACTGGTCTTGAACTCCTGACCTCAGGTGATCCGCCTGCCTCGGCCTCCCAAAGTGCTGGGATTACAGGCATAAGCCACTGCGCCCAGCATTCCCTTTCAAAGAAAATGCTGCGTGAATAGGGGTAATAAAACCAGTCAGAGCAATTCCATGCAACCCAACAGATACGTGGTTTGTGCATTTTTTTCTATCCATGAGGGAATGAGAAACTCTATTCCTACCTTTCCGTCAGTTCCATTCAACCAAATATTTCCCATGTTAACATGAAACCAGACCTCTCCTGGGTTAGCCTGTCATTGGAGTGACTGCACTCACTTACCCCACTTGCTCCGCAGTTCCTCTCATTCCCTGAGTGTGCACACAGGGCCCAGCAGGCACTGAGGACAAGGTTGAGTGGCACTTGTCATCTGCATGCCTCCCAGGTGGGTCCTGCTCAGGGAGGAGTGTCCAATAACCTTGGTGACAGCCACAGCCTGGCAGGATTCATGCTGCAGACAACGTGGTGCCCAAATCCTTTCCTTATAATTCCCCAGGCATGGGGTTAGTAGACAAAGCCGGTGAAGCTGATAAGAGAAGCAACATGTAAAAGGGGAGAGCACCACATTGTCCCCTAAGACAAGAATGGAAGTGGTTTAATGAGTTTGTTACTATCTACATTATGTTAAAACCAATCAAAGCAGGACAAAATAGATCAGATCCTTTTCACAAAGCCAGTGCTTTGTGTAGTGGGATTTTAAAGACATTACCCTGTCAGTGAGAGAGAGAGAGAGCTACAGTTAGACAAACATTATAAGACAAATAGCTAAATATAAAATAAAAAATGCAGATGTAAAATCATATTTGCAAGTCTTTCTTTTGCTGTCAGTAGTTAGTAGTTGGTTGTAGCCACCCAGATGGGAGCCAGATATTTACAACTGTAAGTACCATTTACAATTTCAGTGGCTAAAGAATCCTGCCAGAAAGAAGTTTTTAGTCAAAATTCCTAAACATTTCTCATTGTGTCAAAATGTACATATTTGCTTATATCAAAATAAAAATGAGAATTTCCTTCACTTCTGGTGTTGTGAAAAGTTCCTAATAGATATCTCACGGAGACCAGGTTCCACGAGCATTTCCTGTGGCCTCCCTGCAGACAGCAGGCCATTTCAGCCTCCACTGGGGCGAATGCTTCGTGGCTGAGTGTGCACACGCTGGCTCAAGTATACCGAGGGTGGGGTACTACACTCATCACTTACTAGCTGTGGGATGTTACTCGAGGCCTTTAAACTTCTGTCAGAAACTCAAGCCTTCAAGCTTTCATCTCTTCCATCTCTGCACCTCACAGGACTACCATGAGCTAAATGAGAGCACACATACAACAGCACAGCCCAGTGCCAAAATATGGTAAGAAACGGGTATGATTACTTTTCCTATTTTATAATTGAGGGGACTGAGGCCAAGAGAAGTGAAGTGGATCCAAGTCACAAAGCCTGGGGTCACAAAGCTGGAATCTGAAGGCAGGCTGTCAATAGTAAGGTTGTTATACACAGTAAATGAGTTAATTCATGGAAAGCTCTTAGGAAAGCCTTGGTTATGAGAAAGCTCTCAATAGAGATTAGCTCTTTTATTATGACTCCATTCGCTTTCACGCTATTTAAGCTTTTTCCTTTATTTCACTTCAAGAATGAGGGCTTGGTGGGGCCGGGCGCGGTGGCTCACGCCTGTAATCCCAGCACTTTGGGAGGCCGAGACGGGCGGATCACAAGGTCAGGAGATCGAGACCATCCTGGCTAACACGGTGAAACCCCGTCTCTACTAAAATACAAAAAACTAGCCGGGCGTGGTGGCGGCGCCTGTAGTCCCAGCTACTCGGGAGGCTGAGGCAGGAGAATGGCGTAAACCCGGGAGGCGGAGCTTGCAGTGAGCTGAGATTGTGCCACTGCACTCCAGCCTGGGCGACACAGCAAGACAACATCTCAAAAACAAAAAAACAAACTGGTAAGCAACAACAGAGACTAGCATATCAGTGTCACACGGTGAGGGGGGGGGTGGGGGGTGCACACTACAGACATGTGGATGTTGGGTTTTGTTCAGTTTCACTTTAGTGTGGGTGGTGTGAACCCATCAGCGTGTGTGTGGGTGTGTATGTGTGTCTGAGAGGATGCCGACGATGGTGAACATTGGTGAATATCCCATTCGAAATTGGGAAAAATGAAGGCTAAGTGACGGGCATGGCTGTCTTCTCACTCATTGATTCTCCTTTCTCCAGCCCTGTCTGCTGGCAGCTGTCTTCCTGTTAAGCCTCAACTCAAGGTGATTATTGAATTCAAAGATTTAACAAGCTCACCACAGTCAATACCAAAAGGTTTCACTCCGTGACCATTCACCCCGTCTCCCACTATCCAAGTTCCCTGCTGGAACACATCACTCACTTGTAAAGCCCCAAAGGTAGATGAAGAAGATGGTCTTATGTCCTTGCACATCCACTCCTCACTATCCCCAGCAGGAAGTTGTAGGAAGATACTCAAGATCCCTCTTCTCTTTTATTCCAGTCCAATTACTTTATTCACAAGGAATGGAGAAGAACTGGATGAATTATTACGATTCTCCCTGCACCCTGCGTTCCTTTGTTGACTTTCATTGGAGTGTTGTTTTCTGTCCTACTAATTCTTTTTCCTGGGATCTCTAAACAGCCAGAGTAAAGAAGGCATCCAAGAAGTTTTTTCATTTCCCCTTTCCTTTAAAAGTCAAACATTTGGGCTGGGCGTGGTGGCTCACACCTGTAATCCCAGCACTTTTGGAGGCCGAGGTGGGTGGATTACCTGAGGTCAGGAGTTCAAGACCAGCCTGGCCAACATGGTGAAAGCCCATCTCTACTAAAAATACAAAAATTAGCTGGGAGTGGTGGCACACGCCTGTAAACCCAGCTACTCGGGAGGCTGAGGCAGGAGAACCAGGGAGATGGAGGTTGCAGTGAGCCAAGATTACACCATTGCACTCCAGCCTGGGCAACAGAGCGAGGCTCTGTCTCAAAAATAAATAAAATAAAATAAAATAAAAGTTAAACATTGGAGTTCCACAAAAAGTCAACAGAGAAAATGAGAGATGGGGCTCCTCAAAGAAATAATGTAACAAAATCTCTCAGAACGAAGAATCATGAGATTCCGGATGGTAAAAGCCAGCCAAGTAGCCACCCAATTTAAGAGCATGGTCATATCAAGGCACTTTATCCAAAATTTTCAGAATTCCAGGACAAAGAGAAGATGTTTAAAACTTCTAGAGGCAAGAAAAAAAATTCTATATATCTTCAGAGATCTCAACAGTAGTAGTGGAAGCCAGAAGGCAATGGAATAATGCCTTTTAAAATTTTAAAGGAAAATGGTTTCCATCTTAAAATTACATCAGCCCAACTATAAATCAAGCATGAGGACATATAATGGCATTTTTAAATGTACAAGTTCTCAAAAAAAATTTTTTTGGCTCTTATAGCCTCTTGCAGAAAGCTAACAAAAGATGAGTTCCACCAAAGGGAGCAGTTTATTCCAATGAAGAGGAAGACATGGGGTAAAAGGAAGGAGAAATCAGCACAGGAAGAGGCAAAGCCTGGGTGATGAGAAATCCCAAGACCAGCTGTGTGCCCAGTACAGACAAGCAGTCCAGTGTAGAGAAAATTAGAAGAGATGGCTCTAGAAAAATGAAATTAATAGATCACCTGATATATCTGAAAGTCTTGGGGGAAAACTTAGACAATTTGGGAAATTTTGAGTGGAATTAATAAAAGACCAAAAAAAAACATCAAGAGAAAAGATTATTAGCTCCAAGAAAACAAAACTTTATTCAGAGACAAAAAATGATCATAATTTACTACATGTATGGCACTGTGACTAGCATTTACATGTAAATGGTGAATATTGAGCTAATTATTCTACACTAGAACTGTTTTGGGAGTTGGGAGAATAGGAAGAGTCTGTGTGGTGGTAGAGGTGGCGGGGTCTAGTTAATAGTAACATAACAATGTTAATTTATGGAATCTCAAAATTATAATACCTTCTTAAAATATCAAATATCCCTTAGAACCATTGAAACTTCCCCTATTATCTAAAGCAAAGCTTTTTAGACATTGGCTTGAGCCCTAACTTCATTGAATTACAAACAGTTTTTAAAAAACTTATACTGCAAACAACTATGTTAACCTTTGTGCTTCCTCATGTACAGCCAACATCTGGATATTTCCGTGTACTTCACCGAATTAAAACCAGCTCATCCTCCAGGAAGCAAAAAGTAACCACCATACGAGTTCACTGGCAAAAAGCTGCATAAATAAAAGCTCACATAAAATGTCTAAAATTTTCTTTGAACTAAAAATAAGCAAAATGAGTGATTGATGACTAGATCACTGATGAATTCACCCCGGGAGACATTCCAGAAGCTCTGGAGATAATCATCAGCTTCCACGATAAATTTCAGACCATGGCCCCGCGGGAAACTCTACTCTCTGAAATGATAAAAGGGTTTGACTAATGCAAAGAATTCTCTTTAAAAGTTCAAATAGTAATTATTTGGATGATTTGAGTTACTATATAAAAATTAGGTACTGAAATGGACAATGAGTATGTGTGTTGGTGCATGGTAACTGTGTGCTCAGACACATTTATGGTGCCTTTTTCGTGATGAATCTCAAAGTGCTTAACACATAGTAGGGACAATAAACTGTACACTTCTATAGGTACCTCCTTCTGGAAAAAATTAACTGATTCAGGATGGTTATAGCCAGAGATCATTCATCCAAAACTTTTTCAATTATAAGTCTTTTCCTTCCTAGAATAGTGAATCCCAATGATTCTCTGCTATGCCAATTTAAAGGAAATTTGCTCAACATAATATTTTCTGAGCGCTTCTCATGGATTGGTAAATGGTTTGTGAAGAGGGAACACACGCCTCCTTCCGTGGCATCGCTTGAGCACACGAATTCGAGACGGGGCTGGGCAACATAGCAAGACCCCTTCTCTACAAAAACAATTTTTTAAAATTACCCTGACATGGCGGCACACACCTGTGGTCCCTGCTACTCAGGAGGCTGAGGTGGGAGGATTGCTTGAGCCCAGGAGCTTGAGGCTGCAGTGAGCCAGGTTCACACTCCTGCACCCCAGCCTGGGCAACAGAGCAAGACCCTATCTCAAAAAAAGAAAAGAAAAAAAAAGGTTATCTTTTAAAAGGAATTCATAAGCACCCTACATTACAATTATTTAGACTACTAGGCTTAGATTTTTGCCCTAGCTAACAAGTTAAGAACCAAATTCCGTTTTTAAGCACTATCATCTATCCATAACTCTGCTAGCCTTCATAGCAAGAATATTCCCTTTTGTGATTTTGGTCTATTAAACTTATTAATTAGTTTTAGTTTAAGCTGCCTCAAATTTGCACAAGTATCAGTCATTAAATAGGTGACAACTTAAGAGACCCAGGTTACTTTGATCCATGCTGGTTTTCTTCAATATGAAGCCATAACCCACTTCATCAGAGACCAGAGTTAAAAAATCTTTGCATCTTTGCCTCATTTTACTAAATAGTCATTTAGAAGGTGTGTTTAACACAGAAAATACAAAGTCCTTGTATTTAATTCACTTTCTTTAATTTTTTTTTTTTTTTGAGACGAAGTTTTGCTCTCGTTGCCCAGGGTGGACTGCAATGGCACGATCTTGGCTCACTGTGGCCTCCACCTCCCAGGTTCAAGTGATTCTCCTGCCTCAGCCTCCTGAGTAGCTGAGATTACAGGCCTGTGCCAGCATGTGCCACTAATTTTGTATTTTTAGTAGAGATGGGGTTTCTCCATGTTGGTCAGGCTGGTCTCGAACTCCTGACCTCAGGTGATCCGCCAGGCCCCCGTCCCCCGACCTCCCAAAGTGCTGGGATTACAGGCATGAGCCACCATGCTCAGATAATTTTGTATTTTTAGTAGAGATGGGGTTTCACTATGTTGGTCAGGCTGGTCTTGAACTCCTGACCTCAAGTGATCCACCCACCTCGGCCTCCCAAAGTGCTGGGATTACAGGCGTGAGCCACCACACTCAGCCCATTTTCTTCAAATTTAATAGAATGAAAATACAAATCACACCAATCCAATTTCTGGAGAATAAATTTTGAACTTGTAACACCATTTCAATATAAAAATGACACTTTGTTGCCTTTAGGTGTGTCTCCTAATATTTTGCATGCTGGACCTCATGGGTCAGGAGAACAGCACAGACAGAGGTAAACAGTAGTTAGGCCAGGAAGCCGGGAAATCCACAGACTCCTCTGTCTGGCTGTCGTGTGGGGTTAAGTCAATCTCTTAGGAGCTGAGTTGGGCTTGGGTTTGTTTTTGCTTTGATACTTTCAGTGCACGGACTTCAATGCCCCCATCTGTGGGCTGCTGTTTCCTGTGTACAGAGTGGGTCTGGCATGTTGGAGGGACTTTCTCAGTGTTCTTGCTCCACTCCCAACTTCCAGCAACCCCTGGAAGCCTATGCCACCGAGAGAGTCACTCTCCATGTTCCTGCCCGTGCCCCAGGGGTTGATACTGGGTCTTGGTACTTGGTGGAGAACTGAGTTGGGGCGGGAGAGCTCTGTGTTCTCTCCACCCAGGCTTAGTCTCAGGCCCTCCACTGGGCTTGAGGAATGGGTGGGTTTTCTCACAGTCCCTCCCTCCCACCTCATGGCATGGAATTCAGCCTAGGAGCTAGGTGAGGTGAGAGAGTGTCTGCCCCTCCCACTGCGATAGCTGACTTCTGCATTGCATAGATTAATCCTGGCTTCAAGGAGGTGTCTCATCCCTCCTCCTCGTGCAAGGAAACGTGTTTCTTCCTTTCCCAGAGAAGCCAAGGTGCGTGGCTTATGTCCCAGGGGCAGGAGAGTCTTCCATTCCTTCTCCAAGCCAGTGGGTTTTGCTTTCACCCCTCCAGTGGCAAAGGGTTCACTTTAGTCAGCTTGGGCAGCTATAACAAATGACCACAGATTGGACAGTCATATTTATTTATTTATTTAGAGACATGGTCTTGCTCCATCACCCAGGCTGGAGTGCAGTGGTGCAATCACAGCTCCCTGCCGCCTCACCCTCCTGAGTTCAAGCAATCCTCCCATCTCAGCCTCCCGAGTAGCTGGGACCACAGGTGCACACCACCACGCCTAGCCAATTTTTAAATTTTTTTTTTGTAGAGAAAGGGGCCTCGCTATGCTGTCCAGGATGATCTTGAAATTCTGGCCTCAAACGATCATCCTGGCCTCCCAAAGTGCTGGGACTACAGGTGTGAGCCACTGTGCCTGGCAGATCCCTCTTTAGAATTCTCTTGACTTGGTGGCCTTGTGACTTCAGTTCTCTAACGGGCTCCTGCAAAGTTATGATCTTGCAGCTTATTCGGCTTCTTATTCCCATTAGGGTGGGAATGATGTTCCTTTGTCATTTTCTACCTTCTAAGCAGAAGCACTCCCCAAAGGCGACATTTTGACTATGAGTAGGATGCATACGTTGATCATTTTGCTGATGCCATTTTAGCTATAGTTCCCATTCCCTCACTTGCCCTGCTGGCATCCCACAACACACATTGGAAGCCACCGCCTGGGGCGAAGCTCTGATCTGTGGCCAGCGTTCATGCACCAATCAAACTCAAAACCTGGGTTTCATCAGTACCATGCTGCACTACTTGGGTAACCAGCCACCCTGGTGAGTAATCAGATTATATGATAGGGGTAGAGAATCTGAGCCTCCCACATGGCTATCACTTTTCACATCAGGGCTGTGTTTTGGCAAGATCTCATAAATTCTCACAACGGAGAAAAGCAAAGTGTGAGGCCTATGTGGTATAAAAGAAATAGAGATGAATCGGTCTAGTAATTAACGTTTAGTAACTTGACCATCATAGCCAATCCAAATGATTTAAGTCTGTCTATTAGCTATCTAAACCTACCCTGTGTCTGGTTTTGTGCCTCAACTCCTAACAAACTTACATTTTTTCTTGAGATTTATCAAATCAGGAAAATATATAATGCAGTCCACATGGAAAATGGAAGCATGATATTTTCCTGAAAGTTATCTGATTTTTTTAAACTCTAGAGGCCATTGTAAAAATACCTTTACTAATAATCAGCTTTTGTAATGTTTTTAAGGTTAACTTGTCCTCGTGTCATGTATGTTTCTGGTTGGTGTTATATCAGACCTGGGATAAACAAGCAGTGCCCATTTGAGCTATCATACTTTGCCAATGAAATTAATGCCAGTTTTCATTAAGTTGCTTGAAGATTGCACCAAAAAAAATTTATTGTTTACATTTTTGAAGCAAGTTGTCTTAAGTTTAAATAACTGCAGAGAACTGTTTTCTCCTAACTAAGAAGTAATAAATGTAGTTACTGTGCTATAAGGGCCACATGCTGCTATGGTTTCTGAGGCAATTTTGTAGTTTAAATTATAAACACTAGAATTCAAATGTTTATCATCAAAGTCTTAAATTCTAGTATCACAAATCCTAGAATGCCAGCCAGGGAGCAATTACCTTTCTAACTGAGTAACCGGCTAAGAGGACCTGTGTGGAGCTGAAGACAGACACCTCAAATCGCTGGGGCACAGGGAGGGCGGCCAGATGTCCTGCAGGGAGAACCCCAGGGGAACCATTCCCAGGGGTGAAACCGTGCCGACTCGGAGGTAGTGTGCCACTTGGAAGCAGTGGCACCGTCTGATGGTATATGCCTCACTTCTTCATTTATGCTCCACATTCGTGGAAGAGAGCAAAGGTCTGTCTGGCTTTCTCATGTGCCCAGCTTTACGAATTTTCTTTTTGCAGAACAAAGCAGGAATGTGTTTCGAGGAGCCATCTAATCCAAACCCCTCTACAGACAAGAAATGAATGACAGTTTTATGTCTAAAATGAAAAGAGCTACCAATCATTTGTTAGATTAAAGAAGAGCTTACAGAAGGAACAACAAATGCTGGATGATAGTTATTTTACCTAAACCAAACTGTATCCCAAAACATAAGTATACAAGTATATTAGCTTTCTTTAAGCATTGATAACAGATCATGCAATCTCATAATCTCATTTTTTATGCTAACGGACCCTTATCAATTGGCTGACTGCATGTTTGTTCTTTAGTGGTAACAGTTATTCAGACGGTAAATATTTTGGAAAAAAGTAAAATTTTCTTATATGTCTTCTCTCAGTTTTTCCCTTCATTTGAAAACAGTTAAGAAACACTTGATCAAAGAATTTCGAATTGACTAGAAAAATAAAATATTAATTTTTTTAGAGAACATATGTTCACTGTAATTATCTAAGTCCTATGTCAGAAAACTATTGAGATTTTTGGTTGGGAGTGGTGGCTCACGCCTGTAATCCCAGCACTTTGGGAGGCCAAAGCGGGCGGATCATGAGGTCAAGAGATCGAGACCATCCTGGCTAACACAGTGAAACCCCATCTCTACTAAAAATACAAAAAATTAGCCAGGCGTGGTGGCAGGCGCCTGTAGTCTCAGCTACTTGGGAAGCTGAGGCAGGAGAATGGCATGAACCCGGGAGGCGGAGCTTGTAGTGAGCCAAGATCGTGCCACTGCACTCCAGCCTGGGCGATGAGCAAGACTCCCTCTCAAAAAAGAAAAGAAAAGAAAAGAAAAGAAAAAAAAAGAAAAGAAAAAACTATTGAGATTTTTCAATCATGTTGCATTGCTCAGATTTGTATAAGCTATTTCAAAATACTGTCACATCTATATCAGGACCTTTGTTTAAAGAGGTACTAAGTGTCAGTTCATTTACTCATGGCAGAATTGCAATTGATCTAACCACTAGCCAGGGTGACAGCTCCAAAAGAGGCCGTTTGTGCTTTTTATGTGGCTGGTTGGCTTTACGTTGGCAGCTCTTCAATATGCTTTAGGCACATCTGTTTCATGGCTTTATTTGGAAAATGAAAGGGTTATGGGAGCCTGGAAGACATTGATGTTGTCACCAAATATGAATTCAATCTCTTGGTCTTTGAAACAGCCTCCCAAGACATAGTCTATGCATTTGATTCCATGTGGAACAGCTTAGGCAATTGACGAGGACTTCCATATTAGATCAGAAGTGTTTTTCCAGATGCCACTTAAAAATAACACACAGAGGCTTGGAGTTTGCTTTCCACGGGAGGCAGCATTTAGAGCAAGGCTTATCATTAAGAGCTCCAGCTTCTGCTGATGAAAAATGTTAATCTGTTCTTTGCAAAAGGCTACTGGGATATTTTGTCCCTGTCAAAAGAGAGGTTAAGAGAATGTGTTGATGCACAGCCTTCTTTATCCCTCTGCTGAGGAGCTGTGCCTGGCTTCAGGAGAGGAAAGCCAGGGACGTGAACAGAGAGAAAGAACTGACATTCGAGTCTGGAGGAAATGATTTCACTGGGGAAAAAACAGATGAAAGCAGGTCTGTTCAAAGGATGAGGATCCAAGGTATGGATTTCCTTTGCAGGATTTTTGCTTGGTTCTGTTTCTAGGCCCTTCTCTGATTCACTTGGCCAAAGTCATCTGCATCTCCTCCACATTCCCATGACATTTGATTGAAGTGCTTCTCTGAGGAGAATGATGTCACTGTGCAGTCTGTGATGAGGTTTCGGTCAATGCTGGACTGTGCACATGGCAGTGGTCCCATAAGCTTAGAATGGAGCTGAAAAATTCCTACCACCTAGTGACATCGTAGCTGCTGTAGCACTGTATGTTGCTCACGTGTTTCTCGTGATGCTGGTGTAAAACAACCTACTGCGCTGCCAGTCATAAAAACGCAGCGGTCCCCTACTCCAGGGCCATGGACCGGTACCAGTCCATGGCCTGTTAGGAAGTAGGCCACACAGCAGGAGGTGAGTGGTGGGCGAGGGAGCCTTACCACCTGCGCTCCGCCTCCTGTCAGATCAGCAGCAGCTTTTGATTCTCAAAGGAGCGCGAAGCCTGTTGTGAACAGTGCAGGCAATATATGTCGCAAACGATTATGTATAGTACATAATTGATAGAAAACAAACATCTGTATTACTGGCTTATGTATTACTATACTTTTTGTCATTAAGGTGTACACATTCTACTTACAAAAAAAAAGTTAACTGTGCAACAGCCTCAGGCAGGTCCTTCAGGAGGGATTCGGGGGAAGGCACTGTTATCACAGGGGACGGCAGCTCCATGCCTGTTGTTTCCCTGAAGACCTTCCAGTGGGACAAGTTGTGGAGATGGAAAACAATGACATGGATGGTCCTGATCTGTGTAGCCCTAGGCTAATGTGTGTGTTTGCGTCTTACTCTTTTTTTTTTTTTGAGATGGAGTCTCGCTCTGTTGCCCAGGCTGGAGTGCAGTGGCACGATCTCAGCTCACTGCAAACTCTGCTTCCCAGGTTCATGCCATTCTCCTGCCTAAGCCTCCCGAAGAGCTGGGACTACAGGTGCCTGCCACCACACCCGGCTAATATTTTTGTATTTTTTAGTAGAGATGGGGTTTCACCGTGTTAGCCAGGATGGTCTCCATTTCCTGACCTAGTGATCCACCCGCCTCAGCCTCCTAAAGTGCTGGGATTACAGGTGTGTCTTCGTCTTTAACTAAAAAGTTAACAGTTTTAAAAGTTTTAAAAACAGCTTTAAAATAAAAAAAAGCTTGTAGAATAAAGATATAAAGAAAAAATATTTTTGTACAGTTGTACAATGTGTTTCTAATTTTAAGCGAAATGTTATTGCAGGAGTCAAAAGTTTAAAATTTTAAAGTTTATAAAGTAACGAAGTTACAGTAAGTTGGGCCAAGCACGGTGGCTCATGCCTGTAATCCCAGCACTTTGAGAGGCTGAGGTAGGTGGATCACCTGTGGTCAAGAGTTCGAGACCAACCTGGCCAACATGGTGAAACCTCATATCTACTAAAAATACAAAAATTAGCTGGGCCTACTGGTGGGCGCCTGTAATCCCAGCTACTAGAGAGGCTGAGGCAGGAGATTCGCTTGAACCTGGGAGGCAGAGGTTGCAGTGAGCTGAGATCGTACCACTGCACTTCAGCCGCGGCGACAAGAGCGAGACTCCATCTCAAAACAAAACAAAACAAAACGAACAAACAAAAAAAGTTACAGTAAGTTAAGGTTAATTTACTATTGAACAATGAAAAATCTTTTAAAAAATAAATTTGGCGTAGCCTATGTGTACAGTGTCTCCAAAGTCTACAGTAGTATACAGTACTGTCCTAGGCCTGCACGTTCACTCACCATTCACTCACAAACTCACCCAGAGCAGTGAGGGAGTCCTGTAAGCTCCATTTCTGGTAAATACCCTACTTTTATTTTTTTATTATTATTATTATTATTATTTTCTGAGACAGAGTCTCGCTATCCCACCCAGACTGGAGTGCAGTGGTGCAATTTCAGCTCACGGCAACCTCTGCCTTCCAGGTTCAAGAGATTCTTGTGCCTCATCCTCCCAAGTAGCTGGGACTACAGGTGCCCGCCACCACACCCAGCTAATTTTTGTTTTGTTTTTGTTTTTGTTTTGAGACGGAATCTTGCCCTGTCGCCCGGGTTGGAGTGCCATGGTGTTATCTAGGCTCGCTGCAACCTCTGCCTCCCGAGTTCACGACATTCTCCTGCCTCAGCCTCCCGAGTAGCTGGGACTACAGGCGCCGCCACCTCACCCGGCTAATTTTTTGTATTTTTAGTAGAGATGGGGTTTCACCATGTTGGCCAGGATGGTCTCGATCTGACCTTATGATCCGCCTGCCTCAGCCTCCCAAAGTGCTGGGATTACAGGCGTGAGTCATCGCACCAGGCCAGGTGTGCCATTTTTTATCTTTTATACCATATTTTTACTATACCTTTTCTGTGTTTAGACATGTTTAGATGCACACATACTTGCCACTGTGTTACAGCTACCTACAGTATTCGGTAGGATCACATGCCGTGCAGGTTTGTAGCCTGAGAGTAACAGGCCATACCACACAGCCTAGAGGTGTAGTAAGCTCTACCAACTAGGTCTGTGTAAGTGCACACTGTGATGTTTACACAACAATGAAATCGCCTAACAACACATTTCTCTGCCTGCATCCCTGTCGTTAAGCAACACGTGATTGTGCGAAGGAGATTTGGGTGCATGTCTCTCACCCAAAGTACGGGCCAGTTTCTTTGAAGGTATGAACCCCGTCTTCATTTCTGTGTCTCCTCTAATGTCTTTCAAGTACAGACCCTTTACAATGTAACTCTTCAGCAAATGTTGAGTGAAGTGAAACGGAATGGGATAGAGCGGCAGCAACGCATGAAAGAAATTTGAGACTAAGGATGGAAGGGGGATTGCCGGCAAAAATCAAAAGAAACTCACAAAAAAAGAGTCAGAGAATCAAGAAATTTGTTCTAATCATGCATTGCATCAACTTAGAAAACAGGATGCCTCTTCATAAGAAAAGTATTTGAGTTCCATCATATTTACTCAGAAACCACTACTCCCTTATGCAAGATGAAGTTTGTGTGTGGGAAAGGAAGACAAGGAATATTCCAGTTCTGAACTCCAGGTGCACCACCTGCAGCTTGATAGATTCTCACTCCTCAGTCCAGGTTTCCTGCCATAGAGTATCAAAGAACAGTGGTAGAGATGGGTTGAATCTGAAATAGTTGTGGGCAAAGTCTTCAGTCTGTTTGACTCCCTATGAAATGAGTTCGGATTATTTATCACTTCAGAAAAAAGGAAAAGCCAACTTCCTTCTGAGCAGTAAAATGAGCACAATAAAAATGTCTCAGTGTGTTCTCCGGAAATCGCACCCAGAAAGCCACTTCACACTCTCAAGGTAGAACATGAAACTCCTAGATTGTTCCAGAAGTCTTGCTCAATCAGGAACATCTAAATGGTTCCTTGGCAATAAGCAAACAAACAAAGGCATAATGTTGCTTCAGCATTTTAAAATAAGAGTGTTCTAGAAAGGCTTTCCAAAAAAAGAGTAGTCTGTATGTTAGAAATGAGTACTAGATAGCCTGTCTCTCTTAATCACTGAAAATAATATTCTCTTTCCCACTAACATAATCCAGAATAATCTTCTCATATTGTTATGACACTTTCAGAAAGAAACCACCTGTGTGTATCACCTGGCACAATTTGAAACTTGTTAACAAGGTGGTGACAAGGAATTGGATGCCAGGCGGCAGTGGCAGCTACATGTTCCCACCAAAGTCAGTTTTGATCTCCCTGTGCCTTGCTCACCAGCAGTTTAAGCGTGTGACTTTTCTTCAATGAGCAGCAAGATCACAGTTCTTTGCCAGCAGGTGGTGCAAAAATCATTTTGCAAAAGTACTATTCACAGAAAAGCATAGGTCACCTCAAACTGGGGACTCATGGAACACATGGCCATCGCTTCTGGGAGAAGCAAGGACTAGGCTCTTTATTTAATATCAATTTATGCTACTTCCAGAATGAACCACCCCTTCCCCATCCCAACCACCCTGCCACAATGGGTCCAACACACTGGGTTGTAAAGAGTTGACTTGTGTTAACCATTTTGACAATCCCAAATGTCCTATTTCTAAGTTCTCACCTCATTCCCTCTGCTTCCCCTAGATACTTAAAGTTGACTGCAGCCCTGCAGTAGACCATTAGCCATTCCTCAGAGAGGCGGGCTATCTGTAACTTGACTTCATGAGCCCCACCCTCTTCCTCTCACTCTGTCTGGTAGGATTAAAGTGAGGGTCTGATGGACCCTGTTTGCTGGCCTTCTAAATCCCATTCTCCACCTTAGTCTCTGCATCCTAGAGATGGGATCCAGTGCAATCAAAATTGGTTAAAAGCAATTCACTGTTGTTATTATTTAGCAACGGAAATACTGGACTGTGAGACGTATTGTAGAGAACAAACTAAAAATGTTAGCCACTTTGTAAATAAAAATGATCATAGAAATTCTGAACAGTTTAAGATCCACTTGATTATTTCCTATAATCTCAGTCAAATTTCTTAACTCTTCTGTGCCTCGAGTTATGTCTTTATTTATTGGGCATAATCTATTTTTGCCACCTGACAAGAGAGAATGTGGGGAAGTCTAATACACTGTAAGCACCAGAGAAGATACCGAAGATACCCACATTCAATCCTCGAAGATACCCACATTCAGTCCTCGAAGACACCCACATTCAATCCTCGAAGACACCCACATTCAGTCCTCGAAGACACCCACATTCAGTCCTCGAAGACACCCACATTCAAGCCTCGAAGACACCCACATTCAGTCCTCGAAGACACCCACATTCAATCCTCGAAGACACCCACATTCAAGCCTCGAAGACACCCACATTCAATCCTCGAAGACACCCACATTCAAGCCTCGAAGATACCCACATTCAGTCCTCGAAGATACCCACATTCAGTCCTCGAAGATACCCACATTCAGTCCTCAAAGATACCCACATTCAATCCTTATTCTCTGTGCCAGGCACTGTGCCAAGGACTTTCACAAACTTTGGTAAAACAGCTACAAAGAGGTAGTGCCAGGATTCAAATCCAAGTCTTCTGTCTCCCAATGCTTCTCCCACTTCCTATGCCGATTCATAAACCCTCAGTCAATCCCAGATCACAGACTCCAGTATTCAGATTCTAGAGAACCCATAGGTTGAAGATGACCTTCAATGCCATGGTCTTCCTTTGCTGCAGAGAACACCACTGTCACAACCTGCTAACCAGGAAAGACCACCCCCCAACCTGCCACCAACATATGCACACAGCTTGCTTTAAAATCACTCTGACTTGGCCGGGCGCGGTGGCTCACGCCTGTAATCCCAGCACTTTGGGAGGCCAAGGCGGGTGGATCACGAGGTCAGGACATCCAGACCATCCTGGCTAACACGGTGAAACCCCGTCTCTACTAAAAATGCAAAAAATTAGCCAGGCATGGCAGGCACCTGTAGTCCCAGCTGCTCAGGAGGCTGAGGCAGGAGAATGGCGTAAACCCGGAAGGCGGAGCTTGCAGTGAGCCGAGATCTCACCACTGCACTCCAGCCTGGGTGACAGAGCGAGACTCTGGCTCAAAAAAAAAAAAAAAAAAAAAAAAAAAAAAAATCACTCTGACTTTACAAACAAAAAAATGATCCTGGAAGGACTGGACATTCTGCTGACCATCACAGAAACAGCTGGCTGCGATCTTCCCTTCAACTTAGAACATCGGAGGTCTAGTTCTCAGACTGCAGTAGGAGAATAGACAAATTGTCCCTCATTCCTCACCCTTCTGTGATGGTCAAAGATATCTTTGGGTGCACTGGACAGCCCTTCAGTAATCTCTTTGCCCTGGGACCACTTCCAGAATCTTCCCCTTCAGCTTCAAAGCCTACACTTGAGTCTCCATGCCCACCCCCACAGCTCCTTTTTGTTGTCTGCATCCGTAGTCCAGCCTAGCCCAGCCCGCCCTCTGCCTTTCCTCTGTGCTCACCATTGAGGCTGTGCAGGAGCCACACTGGGAACCTGAACAGTCTTCCTGCCCCAGCCCCTCAGGCTCCTAGGCTCTGAGACTAACCCCCACATTATTTAGTTATGGTTGGAACACTCCTTTGCATTTCTATCACTTACCTTTCACAGAGGAGGGAAGGCAGCTCAGATTCATCCCCAAAAGTTACTTTCTCCAACCTAATTCTGACCAAACACACAATCTATATGCTTTGTTAGTGCAGTTCCTAAATTTACCTACAGGATGAATATAGATTTCATATGTAATCCTGTAAACTTGTATTAGAGAGCATATTTTATATTGACACATATCATGCAATTCATTCTCATCACATTTGTGGATGACACACTTTAGGAAGTATTTAGGAAGTATTTCCTTCCTAATATATTTTAATATCGTATTTAAGAATATAAATGTTTTACAAAAAGTTTGTAAAAATTAGCTTGGCATGGTGGTGTAGACATGTTGTCTTAGCTACCCAGGTGCCTGAGGTGGGAGGATCTCTTGAGCCCAGGAGGAGGCTGTAGTGAGCTATGATTGTGCCAATGCACTCCAGCCTGGGTGACACATACATACAAAAAAAACAAGAATATAAATGTTTGATATAATATATATTTTATCCTTTTCCTTACTAATTCTATTGGTGCCTAACTTTTCTACTCAACTTTTGCATTAAGTTTATCAAATGAATGATCCAGGTGATATCAAGACCACGTATCATTTTTTCATATTATCCATGTTATTCAGTAAATGTTTAAGTATAAATCAAATATATTCACTGAACTTAGCTGCAGGAAGAAAAGAATGAACAAGCAATGCTCTTAGCCCTGGGGGAGTTTATTATCTAGAAAGGGAAAAAGTTAAGAGCACAGCCACTGTTCCACTAAAATGCAGAATGAGGTAAGACTGTCTCAGAGGCATAAAGAAAGCTGTCTAGAAACACAGAGGAGGGAGAGATTGTTCTGGCTGACTGTAGGGCTAGAGATTAGAAATAGAATCAGAAAAGAGGACGAGATCTGTGGCATGTGAGGGTGAGGGCATTTATGTCAGTCAAAATGGATGAAGAGGAGATTCCAGTCCAGCATGGCCAGTCAGAGGACAGGGGAGGCCCCAGCATGTGGGGAAGCTGCAGTTAACTTTTTCCCAAAGCCTCCCACTGGTGAAGGAGAACTGAGAGAAATAATACCAAAAGCCGCCCAACTAAAAAGGAAGGTGTGGATTCAAGAGACACTGAAAGAAGTGCTTCAGACTGTGACACGGGCTGGGTGTGAGAAGGAAAGCCGACAGTGCCCTTTCTAAGCACTAAGCACTGTATTCTACGTATCTGATGCGATAACGCTAAATCCTCAGGATAAACTCTACAAGAAAAATAAGAAACCAAGACATACATGAAAGAGCTGGCTGAGGGCCAAGTTGTTAGAACCTTCAAGGCTCCAACAAATTGAGATGGTGTTTGCAGGCAAAGGGGAGTTGCACTGAGTTTTGAACAAGAACATGGCCTGGAAACATAGGCTGGTGAGTAAGCAGGTGACCTCCAGGGTCAGACTTTCTGGGCCTGTACCCACTGGATATGTAGACTTGGACCAGTTCTGGGAGGATAATAACAGTCCTGCCTACTTGGAGTAATGTGAGAATTAAATAAGTGAATACATGTAAAGCATTTAGAGCAAAGGGTCAGAGTTTTCAGAGCCAGTTCCAGGCAGGCTGCACGGCAGCTGTGCAGAAGGGGAGACACCCTGAACAGGTCAGGCACTCACAGGACCACCTGCTGACACTGTCCACTGGACATGACGTGCTGATGAGCTAAACTTGCAAGGATGTGGATTTAAAAGACATTAAGGTCTGTAATCCCAGCACTTTGGGAGGCCGAGGCAGGTGGATCACCTCAGGTCAGGAGTTCAAGTCCAGCCTGGCCACCATGGTGAAACCCCGTCTCTACTAAAAATACAAAAATTAGCCAGGCGTGGTTGGTGGTGGGTGTCTGTAGTCCCAGCTACTTGGGAGGCTGAGGCAGGAGAATTGCTTGAACCCAGAAGACGGAGGCTGCAGTGAGCTGAGATCGCACCACTGCACTCCAGCCTGGACAACAGAGTGAGGCTCTGTCTCAAAAAAAAAAGAAAAAAAAGACATTTAAAAGAAGAATCGCAGAATTTGAGCACTGGTTGAGTGTCAGAGAGAAAGATCTGGGATATCTCTCAGGCTAGATTGCTGGGAGAACAGGGGTGCCAGTAGCTGACAAGAAAGTCGAAGAAAACAACTGGGCGTTTGGAGTGGGAATGTTGTGGGGTGGTTAAGAAGACAGAGGCTCAGATTTAGGTGTGTTTAATTTTATCACCAGTGGAATGTCCAAGTAAAGATGTCTGACAGCAGGCAGTGTGAAATGCTTCCTAAAACACAGGAGAAACGAAATTCTATAAGGCTTGTCATTATTCCCACGGTGAATTTCTACTCAGTCTTCAAAACACAGCTCAAAGGCTACCCCTTGTGTGGAGTCAATTGTGTTGTGCCACTATCCCTAGCATTTATCAAATTGCACTGTATTTGTTTAACCATCTGTATCACTGAGCTCCTTAAGGAAAGAAATGTCTTGCTTTCATCCTTGCATTCATGTTCAGTGATATCTGGTTGAATTGGCAAATGGATATAAACATCATTTCAAGAGCATTGTGAATGTAAATCGTGAAGATACATGATATTCCAAGGGAGAGTGGAGAGAAGGAAGAGAAGATCAAGGATAGATTTCCCCTTCGGAGGACTCCTGCATTTATTTAAAGGATGGCAGGAAGAGGAAAATGTCATTGCTGGAGGGCACAGAAAGATAGAGAATAGTGAGGTCACTAGAGAGTGGAGCCCTACGTCAGACAAGCCAAAGGAGGTTTCCAAAAGGAGAGGGCATTGGTGTCTTGTGCTGCGGGGGCAGAGATGGAAAACACAGGCACACCTGTAGGTGGGGGCACGCCTGGGGCCGGGGGCTGGCGGGGGGAGAGTTCACAGGGGAAGGAAGGATGCTAGCTACATCTGAGGGGTCAGCCAGGACTCGGTGCTGAGCCAGTGTTGGCCTGGTATCCCCAAAGCTTCTGAGTTTTCAGGGAAAGCCAGAATGCAGGTACATGTATAAACATTAAACCTTAGTGACTAACTCAAGTTTTAAAAAATAAAAATAGGATGCCCAAGGCTACAGGTCTAACAGATCCTGCCTGACCTGGAGGCAGCCAGTGTATGACCTCCAGTGAGGAAGGAGGAGACTGACAGAGCAGACATCTGAAATGGTGTTAAGTGCCGAGGGATCTACCAATGAGTTGGATGTTGAGGAAACAGAGGCACAACACATGGAAATGAAATTCTCTTGCCAGGTCTTCTTGACTTCCTGGACTGTGATGAACGGTCATCTTGGGAAGACCCCCTACACCAAATGTGCTTATCGGAATCTACTCACTCAGAACAGCATGGGTTAGTTCCACTTACTGCTTTGAGAAAGCTCAACGGGCAGAGGCAAAATAAAAGCTGCTGTCCCTAAAAGCCTCACTATAACACCTGCGGGGTATTATATAACTGTGACTGGATTTAATCAGTTAAGGTCATACTCATTAGCATCCATTAGTGTCTTTTGAAGTCCTGTGGAGGTCCCAGGAGATTCAGATCCTGAAGTGATTTTGTTTTGGCTGCTGCCTGCTGGGAAACCAAGATAAGAGCCTCCAGAGACTGAAAATACAATAGAGGTTCACAGTGGAAGGACTCTTGGCTGAATCTATTCAGTATTAGTCTTGCCTTCCAGAGAGCCTTTGACCGGTAAGGACGTCTGAGTGTTAGTCCTCCACTGAGCTCTTACTGCGTACCTCGGGCAAGTTGTTCACCCTTTTACACTTGGTTTTCTCATCAATAAAATTGATATAATGATAGCAAGGCTAAGACTTTGTAGAGGAGGTTTTATGTATTTATCATAGTGCAACATGGAAGTGAGCGCTTCATTGTGTGTGTGTCTGGAGAGTATGCATCGTAAGTGAAAAAACATCTAAAAACTGAGATACATTTGTCTTTTCTTTTAGTCCATTATCTCCAAATGACAGACTAGACTGACATCACAGACACACATTCAACGAGCTGTTTGCAATCACAGTCTTCATCTCTTGAAAACATTCATACTGGTTTCATTTCAAAGGCAGTGCTGTTTGAAGGCTGTGAAGTATCTTATTGGAAAGCTCCAGTAAACAGTATCTTATTTCACTGAGAATTTCTGGAAAGTTACTTCAGAATTTTTCAAGATGGTACAGGACAATCCTGCTCTACTCAAAAGAAGCAGAGGGTAATTTAGTAGCTGTGGTTGAAATTAAATCATGTTGCCAAAACAGTGTGAAGAATCTCACTGAGGACTTTAATGGTATCATTCTCAATTTCATGAAAGCTAAGTACAACTTAGGGTTTCTGATGCACTCTCTTACCGCACAGTTCTTCCATTTAATGTTTAATCTTTACTGCCGCTTTGATGTATGAATTTGTTTATTTTGTAATTGTTTTGTTTAAAGACACTCTATGATTATTTCACTGTTGTGCCCATTCTTGCAATCCATGGGATTTTTAAAAATCTGCCTATCGCAGGTAATCTCTAGGGCCATTCTGCCAAAAGAAAATAGTGGGATTAAAATCCCACACACATGCAAGAAGCAGCTAGGAATGCACTGGAGTCAATTTAAATATATACTAAATATAGGATACATGCATCCAGTAGAATGCAGATGTGATTTTATTCCAGTTCCAGGCTTGTGCATTTTAAGCACCTCTTCCCTCCAGCCAGTGCTGCTGGTGGCAAAGAGCTAGTCTTGGGTGACCCAGGAGACACCCCTCTGCTTTCGGATAATTCTGCCCCAGAGCAAGGACCTGGGTGAAAGCTGTAGACAGGAGCACTGCTTTGGCCCACCACATACAGAGACATATTCTTGCAGGCTTAAAAAGAAACTGACCTGACATGTTTCCTCAGCGCAAAACTCTTCTGCCCTTAGGACACCATTTCTCATCCACATACACCAGTTCCTTGGTTGCAAAGCAAGAGATTGCCCAGGGTTCCTGTGAGGGGCAGGTATTGGGTGTGAAGGCATACAGGGAGGCTGGCAAAGGCAGTTCCTGAAACTGATGGTCCTTCGAAACTATGTACGTTTCTCATGTTGCCATTTTCACATTAAAATCCTAAAAGTAGAGAGAAATTCACTCAGGTTTCTTATAATCATGAGTTTTCATAATCAAAATTATTATATAAGTTAACTGAGTGTGTAGGTACTTTTGAAATAAAAGGAAAAGTGACCTGTATGTTATCATTATGTTGTTATTATGAAACAGAGTTTGTATAGTTCTTAGAAGAATGCAAAACACTTTCCTACACTTGAACTCATTCAAGTCTACCAACGAGATGGCAAAGACAAGGATGATAATTACAGTGATGATGGTGATGACAATGCTTATCTTAGAAAAAGATACTGAGACGTTCACGATTGGTAAATGTCAGTGTTATTACTATTGTGACTTTTAAGACCATTCTTCCCAACTTCACGCCATTGCCCTATACCAACATTTTATAGAATAGTTCCTATTGTGGAGTTCTGTGGGCAGGCTAAGCTTCTTGTCCACTTAAATAGTAACAGTCAAGCTGAATCAGTTGCACTGGAAGCCTGGATGTAATAGGATCCTTTAACATGTGAACGGCATTCAGTATACCTGAAGTACCAGAAATAAAGGACTTGTTATAATTCAGCACTGCTACATAACAACCTGACAACACCAGCTCTGCGGACAGAGTTAGGGAAACCCCTGCAGTTTTCTCTGGCTATAGCAACTGAGTTCTCTACAAGCCTTCTTGCCCCAGTATTTAGCATTGCACCCAGGAAAAGTCAGCGCACAGTGCAATTTTTAATTGAATGCTTATAGAAACATGTCATTTACTCTTCCAAAACATGATTAATGTTGATTCATTTAAAATATTGATCAACAGACATACATCATTGAACACACAAACATGTCTCTCCTCTTAATAAACAAAATGTACACGAACTGAGTATATTTGCCCTCTTTCTACTGATTTGCCTTCCTGTTCTGGACATAAATCCTCTCTAATAAGCTGCACACAAAATTCTGAACCCTGGTGTGTACCTGAAATCTCTTATAACTGTCTTTTTTCCCTCTCATTTCATTGCCTTAGTTCAATCACTTCACAGTATCTTTAATTTGATTCTTTACTAAGCTGCTTCTAGACAAGCAAACTGCCCCAATTTATTCACAGTAAAACAAAAATTAGTAAATGGAGTTACTGGGTTGGTGTAGACTAATCAAATGCTCACGGCTTCAATGAATGTTTAGCGAGTTTCTGAAAGCACATGGCTACACAGTTACCTAATTATAACGCTGTTGTTTTTAGTGGCACTAAGAACAATAATCCTTCTTCTATAAATCTTTATTTCCCTTTTTGAAGAGTTTTGATTCATTATTGCATTATTTTCTATCCATTAAATATGTCGAATATCAAATATATTATTTCATGAGCCTCATCTGAAGTACCGGGCGTTTAAAGCGCAGGGTTTCATACGGTCCAAATCTTAGGACTGGGCCCAGAGGTAAGTGAAGGTACTTATGATTAGATAGAAAAACAAAATTAAAGGGATTACTTAATAATTATTTCCAAAGCCTGTAAAGCTTGATCTCATCCTTAGTGGCAATAATTTAAGAGAGAGAGGATACGTTGATTTAAGTCAATGGTTCTCACAGTTGAGGATGCTTTTCTCCCCAGGGGAAGTCTGCAGTGTCTGGAGACATTTTTTATTGTCATGGCTGGAGTTTGGGAACAGCTGTTACTTTTGCCTAGTGGGTCCAGGCCACAGGTGTTGCCAGACATCCTACAGCGCATAGGACGGTCCCCCCACAATGAAGAATTATTGTCCCAAAATGTCAGGAGTGCGAGATTGGCAAGCCCTGGTCTAGACTGGACCTGAAAGTTAGTCTCCTGACACCACATATCAGACTCTGAATTACACAGCTAGGGGAATGTATCCAATTTTCTGAAACAGGAAAACAACAACAACAATAACAACAAAGGGATACACTGGTGATGATGATTTCCATGTTTTCATCACCAGCAGTTGATGCTGTGAAACAATTACAAGCTATCAGGGACATTTAAAATTCATGATTGCACCTACATGAACCTCTTCATAGGCTGCTCTTCCCTTTGACAAGATTTTAGGCCAAGCAGGCTTGTAGAGGGTGTGCTGAAGACCTAGCCAACATCAGGCATTCTGATCTGGATTTGTTTTTCCTCTTCATTTCCTGAACTGACTTGGCTATGGATTAATGTTATCTTTACTCTCGCTTTAAGGCCTTAAAGTGTTGATAGCCGCATATATTGCATGTCATTTCCATTAGGAAATGCATCAACATCAGTGAATTTCAACGAAAAATGGCCTGCAATAAAACTGTGTGGAGTGTGACTGCAAATATGTAAATTATTTAAGTGCACAAAGCAATGTGATATCTTGTGGGTGCATGTGTAGGTGCTATACACATCTTTAAAATCCATACGGAATTCACCCTGTCTCCACACAGCCATACCACCCAGCTGGGTCCAATTGCAGCATCTCTGCCCTGGATTATTGCTGCGCTCCTTACTGGTCTTCCCGCTTCTGCCATGCCCTTCCTGGAGTCTATTCTCAGCACAGTAGCTGGAATGATCCTATTAAAAATCTGCCCACCCCAGTCATACTTCTTGAACCTGGGCTTCCCCTTGCACTTTCTTCTGAAGCTACACCAACATCTGCATTGTTTCTACAAGGCACTCATCTTCCACCGCCACTGCCTCCTCAGCCAAGGACCAGTCCCCAGTAATCTGTGAGCTCTTCTCCTCCACCTCTTGGGTTCCTCCCTGAATGTCTTCTTTCCGCTGAATTGTTTCCTGGCAAGCTTATCCAAAACTCAGCAGCTTCCCCCAGCCACAACACTCTCCCTTGTGCCCTTTCCTGCACATTTTATCATCTAACAAACCACAAATTTTACTTAATATTTTGCTCATTGTCTGTCCCCACACCCTTCCAAATGTCACCTCTTTGAAGACAGGCCACCTGCATTTGTTTGTTGAGCATTTGGATATTCTCTTCTGTGGCGTGCTTAATTTCAAAATGAGGTTTTCTTATTATTTGTAGGAATTCTTCATCTATTCTGGAGAAGTTTGTGTCAAGTGTATGCACTGTGACTATCTCCTCTCCGGTTGGCTTTTCACTTTTTAATGGTGTTTTTGGTAAATAGAAATTTAAGGTTTTGATGAGGTCCACCTGCATGCTTTTGGATATTTGAAATATTTTGTAATCAACGCCGGGCGCGGTGGCTCACGCCTGTAATCCCAGCACTTTGGGAAGCCGAGGTGAGCGGATCACGAGGTCAGGAAATCGAGACCATCCTGGCTAACACGGTGAAACCCCGTCTCTACTAAAAATACAAAAAACTAACCGGGAGTGGTGGCGGCGCTTGTGGTCCCAGCTACTCCGGAGGCCGAGGCCGGAGAATGACGTAAACCGGAAAGGCGGAGCTTGCAGTGAACCCGGGAGGCGGAGCTTGCAGTGAGCCGAGATCCGGCCACTGCACTCCAGCCTGGGAGACAGAGCGAGATTCCGTCTCAAAACAAAAAAAGAAATATTTTGCAATTAAATATTTTAATTGGAAAAAAACAGAAAAGGGAAGGCCTTTCTCTTTCACTCTTAGACAGAACATATGGTTCAAAGGATCATTCCTTCCTCCCTCCTCTCTCCCCTCCATGCTATTGTACTCATGTGTATCTAACTCCAGGATCCACACGGAAGGTAATTTTCAAGTGGGTGGGGCCCGCTCTCCAGCTCTTCCTGCCCCGGCTCCCTGGCCTCCCTGGCTTTCCAGGGTACGAGGCTAGCAGCGCACCTGGCCCCAGCTCCCTTGGGGGACAGCGAGCAAGGCGCGTGGAAGGGAGGAGGAGAAGAAAGGGGAAGGGGAAGGGCAAGGGCAAGGGAGGGGAAGGGGTTAGCGGCGGCCTGGAGCTCCGCACGTGCAGGGACGCTGGCGCCGCAGGGCAGGCGGCCAGGGCCTCGGAGGCTGTGCCTCTTTCGAGTTCCAGGAAAGTCCACCTGGACAGGGCGGTAGAGAGACGTGCAGCCCCCGCGGGGCGAGCTCGGGCACACTGGCTCTCCAGGATCCGCAACATTTTCCAACTTGGAAAATGTCCTCTTTTCCTATTGCAGAATAAATACACTAGGAGAGAAAACTAGATCCCTAACTTCAAAACGTTTTAGAACAGAGTGTGTCTCTTAAAACTCGCACGGTGGATGACGCCAAAGCAATCTATTCTTTTGTTTCCAGCAGTTTCCAGTTGAAAAATTCCTTTGGGAATTTCTTTGCATCTCAGGCACAAATTCGACAACAGCCTCAAGTAGCACTGTCTGCATTGCTGAATTCTGATTTCTCTGACCTCTAACAGAAGTCTTCTGTTTTACTTTTGGAGGTAACTGAAAGGGGTTGATTTAATCTAAAAGCTCTATTCTCCTGGTGAAAATTTCTTAAGAGATCTCCGCTTTCCCTTGCACTTATTTCATGGGAATTAAGATGCTGTGTTGTTATATGGCTTGTGATGCAAAGATCTGCGCTCCAGGGAATAGGAAATTTGGTCTTGATGAAGATAGTATCCTCTTAATAATACCCTAAGTGTTAATTAAGCAAGCACAGTTCTGAATAATATCCGGTATGTAGTTTTAAATTTTTAGATTTTTTTTTAATTTTTGTGGGTACACAGTAGATATATATATTTATGGGATACATGAGATATTTTGATGCGGGCACAAGGCATAATAATCACATCATGGAGAACGGGGTCTCCAGCCCCTCAAGCATTTATCTTTGTGTTACAAACAATCCAGTTGCACTTTTCTCATTATTTTTAAATGTACAATTAAGTACATTTGACTATAGTCAATAATAACCTGCTGTGCTATCAAATAGGAGTTCTTATTCATTCTTTCTATTTTTTTTGTACCCTATCCAATATGTCTTTTTTGAATGGAAAACAGAGCTAGATAAGCTAGTGAAATTTTCACATGAAATTGAGAAACATAAACAAATAGATATGTAGAATAATGTCAAAGAAATTATAAAGGAGAAAAATAAAAGTAACACACTACAAAATAAGACATCTTAGGAAGAACTGAAGAATGATAAAATCAAGGGGACCAAGTTTTATACATAGATCTTTCTTAATAAAAATTAGTCATTTATTTATTTAGCCAGTCTTCACTGGCCATCTGCTGTGCCACACCGGGTTGAGATGCTGAGCATGGCTACCAATTTATACAAGGGATTCATCTGTCTCTAAGGGTGCCCTAAGGTCAGGGCTGGCCCTGAGACAAATTATGAAATATACACTATGGCCAGGTGCAGTGACTCACGCCTGTAATCCCAGCACTTTGGGAGGCCGAGGTGGGTGGATCACGAGGTCAGGAGATCAAGACCATCCTGGCTAACGCAGTGAAACCCTGTCTCTACTAAAAATACAAAAAATTAGTCGGGTGCACCTGTAGTCTCAGCTACTCAGGAGGCTGAGGCAGGAGAATCGCTTGAACCCGGGAGGCAGAGGTTGCAGTGAGCTGAGATCGCACCACTGTACTCCAGCCTGGGTGACACAGCAAGACTCTCCGTCTCAAAAAAAAAGAAAAAGAAAAGGAAATATACACTATGTATCTTCAGCTTTCCTACTCCTCTTTTTGCAACTTTCTCCCAGCCCTTTTCCCCTTTCTATGGTTTATTTTCTAATTCTAGTCATCAAAATTAAAAACTTCTTTTAGGAATTATGTGTGTAGTTAGTGTAGTTATGTTTTGGTCCAAATTTAGGTCAGTGTCTCCCTGTATTTGTCAGCTTCAGGTGCCATAACAAAATACCATAAAGTAGGTGGCGTGAACAACAGAAATTTATTTCTCACAGTTCTGGAGGCTAGGAAGTCTGAGATCAAGATGCCACAGGTTTGGTTCCTGGGGAGGGTCTCTGCCTGGTTTGAGGCAGCTGCCATATTTGTGCTCCCATGACCTCTTTGGGGTCTCAAAGGGAAAGAGAGTGAGCAAGTTCTCTAGTGCCTCTTATTTGTAAGAGCACAGATCCCATAATGAGGACTCCACCTTCATGACCGCACCTAAACCTAATGACGTCCCAAGATCCCATCATCAATTACAATCAGCTAGGGGTTTTAATGTGCCCCTCAGTGTTCACGTGTGGGAAATGTAATCCTTATTGCCACAGTGTTGAAAGGTGGGACCTTAAGAGGTGATTAGGTCTTGAGGTCTCTGCCCTCATGAGTGGATTAATGTCCTTATCACTGGAGTGGGTTTGTTATCGAGAGAGTGGATTTCCTATAAAAGTGAGTTTGTCTCTCATGCGCACACGTGTTCTCATGCCCGCCTGCCTTCCACCATGGGATGATACAGCAAGAAGGTCCTTGCGAGAGGCAGGCCCCTCGATCTTGATCTTGGACTTTCCAGCCTCCAGAACCCTGAGCCAAATAAATTTTTGTTAATTATAAATTACCCAGTCTCAGGTATTCTGTTATAGCAGCAAAAATAGACTAAGACATCATCACATTGGGGTTGAGGGCTTTGGCATTTGGATTTAGGGGAATGAAACTATTCAGAGTAATACTCTCCCAAAGCTATTTATATTTAAAAACTTATCTATTTCAATTGAGATATGTGGCTGGCTCCAGTAAAGCAAGTCAGAAGAGGGTGAAGACAAATTCATCATCCAAAGAAGATAACAGAGGGCCCTTTCTGTTACCCACAAGCATCCCATGCTTCATTATTGATAGGAACACATTTTATTATTGCTGTCCCACATTTTATTATTGATAGGAGCTTGAAGGGCTACTTATTTAACTGTAAGTTTGAAATAACTTGAGTTATAGTCAAAAAGAAAGTCTTGAGTTGGGTCAGATATTCCAGGATTTACATCATGGAACAGTAAAAAAAATGTTCTGTCTGCAATCTGCTTCTCCAAAGACTCCAGTTGGAACGCTCAGAGCAGTATTTGTTAACAGAAATAAGTTGATATAATTGAGAGGATCCAGAACAAGGCACCAAAATGATCAAAGGAGTGACTTGTGCATTTAGATCAAAAGACTTGGCAGTGCAGGTCAAGCACTGGTGGAGAGGGGATACCTGGTACTTGATAAGCGTCTACAAATATTTAAAAGGTATTAACAGGGAGGAAGGCAAGCCCAATTTTGCCTGCTTGGAGGTGACATAATGTGAAACAGTAAAGGTAACACCAAAGAATGAGCAATGTAGCCAGAAGATCAGGATCTATTTCCAGCAAAGAGCTACAATGTGAAGCAAAATTACACAATGTGAAGCCTTAGATCCACTGTACCCCCACCAGAAAGTAACCTTGAACAATTTCTATTTGCAGCTCACTGTGTCTTACATCTTTCTTGCCTGTATTAGCTCATCATTGAGTACTTAACAACTCACCTCCTTCTCTACCTGTTACCCAAATCCATCAATGACAGTATGCCTATTTTTGGAAGAATATGATTTATGTAGCTAAGCTAAGATAGAAATTTGCAAACAGAAGCCAGGCCCGGTGGCTCACGCCTGTAATCTCAGCACTTGGGGAGGCCAAGGCAGGCAGATCACGAGGTCAGGAGATCGAGACCATCCTGGCTAACACGGTGAAACCCCATCTCTACTAAAATACAAAAAATTAGCCGGGTGAGGTGGCGGTGCCTGTAGTCCCAGCTACTCGGGAGGCTGAGGCAGGAGAATGGCGGGAACCCGGGAGGCGGAGCTTGCAGTGAGCTGAGATCCGGCCACTGCACTCCAGCCTGGGCGACAGAGCGAGACTCCGTCTCAAAAAAAAGAAAAGAAAAGAAAAAGAGAAATTTGCAAACAGAAAAGTATTTGAACAGCTGTTTTCATTTTATGTGTTCCACGTGCAGCACTTTTGTTAATTCAGGAGTACAGAGTTTAGAATCATGAATTTTAAGAAACAGAAGCAAGCTTGAGGTGATCCACTTTCATCAGAGAGGCTAGGTGACTTCTATAAAGTGCATGAGCCAGAGACTTCTGCAAAATGCACAAAACAGAGCAGAGACTAAAACCCAGGTCCTCACCAAAGTGGGGTTTGATTATTGTCAGGTAGCGTTACCTTTTTTTGCTTTTAGAGACAGTGTCTCGGTCAGTTGCCCAGGCTGAAGTGCAGTGGTGCAATCATAGTTCATTGCAGTCTAAAACTCCTGGGCTCAAGTGATCCTCCTACCTCAGCCTATAGAGTAATCCTTTTTCATTTTTTAAAAAATGCAATAGTTTCCATTTCTCTTTTTTTTCCTAAAAGCTATGACAAACAAATTTTAGGACTTTTTTTTTCCTTTGCTGGATTTCCAGTCTCACACTTTTATTATTGCTTAGGGTGGATTTACTTAAAATTCTAAACTAGGTTTGCTAATGGTAAAGCACTTATCTTATCCTAGGGGAACAAGGCCTTGCCTCAAGGCTTGAGCAAAAGTCAACCCATCCGTTGCCTTTCACACACAGTGAGATGCCTGGGCTGAGAGGAGGCTGCTCCCCTACACGTGAATGGAGAACTCTGCTCAATACAACTTCTCCACTTAGATGGAGCCTCCAGCGGGGCACACCTGAGTCTGAAACAGGAAGCTGTTAAGCTGTCAAGAACCATGCTTGGAGACATTCTTACTAAACAAAACATTTTACTGAAAATTAAGCTATGGTTATTTCTTCTGTACCTACGTAAACCAAAAAGTGACTGAGACAGGTCTCCATTAATTTAGAGGTTTATTTTGCCAAGATTGAACACATGCCCAGGAAAAAGAGATACAAGTTACAATAGGATCTGTGGCCTGTGCTTTTTTCCAAAGAGGGTTGTGAGGACTTCACTATTTAAAGGGGAAAGAGTGGGTAGCAGGGGAAGGAGGAGAGGAAAAAAAGGTAATGAGGCAAATTGTTACATTCTTGTGGGGCTTTGATGGGGCTCACTGAATCCACATTTTACATGTGAAAAGAGGGAGTAGAGGAACTGTCAAAAATGCATTCATCCTAAGCTAGGTAAATCTGCACTTTACATAGGATAAAGTAAACACAGAGTAGAGGAAGAAGTCAAATATGCTTTTGGCGGGCGGGGTGGGGGTGATTTCTCGTCTTGCCTTTGTCCCGTACTTATGAAGATAAGTGTTCATTTACACTGTCAGGATGAGATTCAACAGAACTCTGTTTGGGGCTGGTTCATGGGACGGATATGTATTCTGAAAGATTTGGGAGCCCACAGGGAATTCTTGTGAGCAATCTGTGAGGTAGTCCGCCCGAGGAGAGAGGTGGCCTTCTGTGATTGCTGCTCTCTGTTTAGGAACAAAAGGAAGGCAGTTTTATATGACTCAGTTGCCAAACTTCACTTTTCCCTTTGGCATAGTGAGTTTGGGGTCCCGAGATTTTATTTTCCTTTCACACCTCAACATTTCCTAGCGACAAGATGATTGTGGTGTGTGAGCTGCATCGTACAGTAATGAACTGCATCTCTCACCTCCTGGACTCATGCTCTGTTCACTCCCTATTTGGTCCTCAGCACTGAGCTAGATAGGAGTGATACGAAGATGAATAGGATGTGGCTCCTGCCTTCAAAGAGCTCAGGGTCTAATGTGCAAAGTCGCAATGCAAACCAATTTATAGGGCTGTGCTGTAGGTGCGGTGGTGGAGCGAGGCTGAGTGTATGATAGAGCCTTCAAAAAACAGAGGAAAGAGGCATCTTACCCTGGTGAGGTTATGGAGAGCTTCCAGATCAGTCTTACTTTTTTTCGGTTGTTAAGCATCCTTCTCTCCTACTTCTCTCCATATATACAAAAATATATAATAAATATTCCTATAGAGGTTTTACTGGGTTTATATCAAACTTGTCATGCAACTGGCCTTTTTAAAAGACTCAAAAAAAAAAAGACACATCCTTCCTACGTAACCAGTTCATTTTTTTAAATAGCTACACAGTATGTATTTCTGCAATTTAACTATTGCTCGGCTTTTAGACAATTAGGTTGTTTCTACTTTTTATTCATTGGTAACGTAATCTGGAGGACAGCCTCTCCTCTCATTTTGGTCCCAGTGGGGCTATCTGCCTGCCCCAGGGAACACGGGGATGGGTCTTTGAGGTCGACCCTTCAGCCGCTGGGGTCTGGGATCCTCCACTGGCCAGCACTCTCTTCACCCGGGTGCTTTTTCAGAAAAACCATGGGATGAGCCAGGCTGGTTTCCCAAAAAAAAAAAAAAAAAAAAAAAGTATGATCCTAAGACCTTCCTCAGCATCAAATACAGCATGTTTGCTCCAGGGATACTTCCCCTGAAAGACTAATGAGGCATTTTAAGTACCCTAAAGTGTTTCAGCATTAAAGGCAAGAAAGGGGAGGAAATGGAGGGGTGTGGTGGTCAAGAGTTGTTCGTGGCTGGGCACGGTGGCTGATGCCTGTAATCCCAGTACTTTGGGAGGCCAAGGTGGGTGGATCACCCGAGGTCAGGAGTTTGAGACCAGTCTGACCAACATGGAGAAACCCCGTCTCTACTAAAAATACAAAATTAACCGGGCGTGGTGCCACATGCCTGTAATCCCAGCTACTCAGGAGGCTGAGGCAGGAGAATCGCTTGAACCCGGGAGACAGAGGTTGCAGTGAGCCAAGATTGCACCATTGCACTCCAGCCTGGGCAATAAGAGCGAAACTTCATCTCAAAAAAAAAAAAAAAAGTTATTTATGTGTGTTCCCTCTGTTGTTCCACACGAGAGGGTCCATGTCTCTCTGTTTGGTCCTTCGGAGGACATTCTGGGTAGGTCTCCCCAACGCCTCCTCTCCTCCCCTAGTCCTCTCTTCCCCTGTCCACACCTTTCTCAGTAGCATCAGCTCCACCCTGGAGGACTTCGAGGATGACTCAGTGCAGCCTCCCTCTCTCTGTGTCATGCTGGCATCTCTGGAAAATTCACAAGCCCTTGTGCCAAGGAAGGGGGAGGGACATAAACGGGCATGGCTTGTCTGTCCACCAGTGAAGCTGAGGCTGATTAATAACCCAAGTACCTAAAGAAAACACAACTTACCATTAATCTACACGAGGAATTTGTTATCAAGCCCATGTCTTCTGTCACTTTAACCCCGACTGTACTCCGTACAAAACAATTACCTTGGCCGAACTGAGTCAAAGGTGCACCAGGCTCTCTCCTGGCCGAATTTCCATGATGAAGTCCCCGTGTTAGTTAGCTGAGAACTCCTCTGCATGGGCCATCAGGGCAAATGGCACCATTAGCAATAATTTTTTCTCTAATCTCCAAGTTGCTCTTCTGAGAGCAGAGGTGAATGCACACATAATGTTGAAATGGATGGCTGGGCATGGTGGTTCATTCCTGTAATCCAGCTAATTGGAAGGCAGAGGTTGGTGGATTGCTTGAGCCTTGGAGTTTGAGACCGGCCTGGGCAACATAGCAAGACCCTTACACTAAAATAAAAAGTTAGCCAGGTGTGGTGGCTCACACCTGTAGTCCTAGCTACTCCAGAAGCTGAGGTGGGAGGATTGCTTGAGGTCAACGCTGCAGTGAGCCATGATTGCACTACTGCACTCTAGTCTGGGCAACAGAGCAAGACCCTGTCTCAGAAAAAAAAAAAAAAAAGACACTCTTGTTAATTATCCTTGCACATGTAGGTTGCATTCCCAAGGCTAGAATGGAAAAGTACAGGCACATTGTCCTGTACCAATTTATAATCTTGCTGTCAATGTATGACAAATGCACATTCCCCTGTGCATCACCAGCTCCAGCTCCTCATAGGTGGAGGACTTGACAGATGGGACAGAATTGGGCAGGAAGGAGAGCAAGGAGACGTGGGGGCCAGGAAGTGTTGGATGAAGCAGCACAGAGGAGAGGCCAGCACACAGGGAACTAAATGCTTGCATCCACACTCGCTTGTTTATTCATTCAACACATGCTCTTTCGGTGCCTAGTACCTGCCAGCCCTAAGTATTCCCTGTGTTGGGCACCGTGCTAGGCATTGGGCGTACATTGAGAAACAAGACAGGCTTTGTGGAATACAAAGCTCAGAGTTGCAAAGGCACCAGGCTGGAGGCTCCATGGAGGGGAGACGACATGCCCAATTGTAAGCAAGTGTGTGCTCCACCCTACAGGCAAAACGGGAATGACAGGATCTTGTGGGAGGTTTTAGATTCATAATGGTGACTATAAGGAAAATGGATTCATGTGAGACTTTGGGGCATGGTGAAGGAAATGCTTGTGTTTGCCGTCTTAGGAAAGGTGATGAGCTAGTACACTTCTGAATTAAATTAGAGAGTTTGTCTCAAGGTGAGAGCTCAGGCTGCACTGTCACATGTCAAGAAATCATTTATACCTTAAAAACAGTTACCTAAAAGTGACGTCAGAAGACATACAAACACTGAAAACCCTCCAGCACATAAACGAAGCACTCTGAAGGTGACTTGATGGCTTGAACTCCAGTTCAGGGAAGTCCTGGCTTTCCTAATCATAACACAAAATCCAGAAATTAGAGGAAAAGGAAATGTAAAATGCACATGAGTGACGCTGGGGGAAGGGAATGGAAAACAACATTCAAAATGAGAATGGAAGGAAAAACGAAGTAAAATACAGTCTAATACAATACAACAAATAAAACGAATCAGGAAAAAAAAAAGTCTGTGCATGAATAAGAGTAGACCATGAGCCAAGAATCATCTATTTGAGTGACTGTGTTATATATACACACACGCACACAAGCTTAAGATGCAAGCAGCAGATTGGGAGACAATATTTGCAAATATATGAGATCCACATTATTACTTAAAACACAAATATCAGCCGGGCGCTATAATCCTAGCACTTTGGGAGGCTGAGGTGGGTAGATCAACTGAGGTCAGGAGTTCAAGACCAGCCTGCCCAACATGGCAAAACCCCATCTCTACTAAAAATAAAAGAACTAGCAGGCGTGGTGGCAGGTGCCTATAATCCCAGCTACTCCGGAGGCTGAGGCAGGAGGATTACTTGAACCCAGCGGGTAGAGATTGCAGTGAGCCGAGATGGTGCCACTTCACTCCAGCCTGGGCAAAAGAATGAAACTCTGTATCAAATAAATAAATAAATAAATAAAATTGTTTCAAATCAGTCAGAACATGCTAAATCATAGAAAAAGAGATAGGAAATCATAATAGTGGAAAGACAAATGGCCAGTCAATATTTGAAAAACTAACTTCACTTATAATCTAATAAAGAATTCAAATTAAAATAATATTAATCAAATTAAAACAATGAGATAATATTTTCACCTATTTAATTGACAAGGAGTTGAAAATACTGATAAAATTCAATGCTGGCAAAGGTGAGGTTCTGCGTCAACAACGTGTTTTCATTTCACACACTGCTGGCAGTATCATCCGCTGATTCGACCTTTTTGGGAGTAGTGTGGAAGTGCCATATCATTTCCAATGTGCACATCATCAAACCAAGCAATCTTGTAGGAAGCTTTCCCATGTAAATATTAGCATACTCAGCAAAGGTATGAACTATGATGTCATTTACCATAACCAGTTGGAAATAATGTCTACCAATAAAGAAATACACTAGCATTCTGATATCTTTAATCTACAAAAGTAGGTCATAAAACAATATAGTAGAGGATAGTATAAGCACCTTTTTGTTTAAAAAATGTGTCTATGTGCTTGAGTGTGTGTATGGCATGTGTGGTATGTCTACCTGTGTGAGGCATGTATAGTGTGTGAGTGAGGTGTGTGTGTGTGACTGTATATGTCTGTATGAAGCGTGTGAGGGATAGGTGTCTGTGAGGTGTGTGTGTTTCCATGTAAGGCGTTTGTACGTGTGTGGTGTGTGAAGTGTGTGGTGTATGAAGTATGTGTGTGTGGTGTGTGTGTATGTGTGTGATGTGTGTATATGTGTGAAATATATGTGGTGTGTTTGAGGTGTGTGTGTATGTGTGTAAGTTGTGTGTGAGGGGTGAGATGTGAGGTGTGTGTGGTGTGTGAGGTGTGTGTGGTGTGTGAAGTATGTATATGTGTGTGGGATGTGTGTGAGGTGTGTATGTGTGTGAAATATGTATGTGGTGTGTTTGTATGTGTATGTGTTTGAGGGGTGTGTGTGAGGGGTGAGGTGTGTGAGGTGTGTGTGGTGTGTGTATGTGTGTGAGGTGAGTGGGGAGTGTTGAGGTGTGAGATGTGTGAGGTGTGTGGTGTTTGAGGTGTGTGGTGTGTGTGAGGTGTATGTGTTGGAGGTGTTTGCGTGTGTATGCGTGTGAATGTGTGTATGTGTGAAATGTTTATGTGGTATGTCTGTATGTGTGTGAGGTGTGTGAGGTATGTGTGTGGTGTGTGTGAGGTGTGTGAGGTGTGTATGTGTGTGAAATGTGTGTGTGGTGTGTGTGGTGTGTGTGAGGTGTATGTGTGTGAGATGTGTGTGAGATGTGTATGCGTGTGAAATGTGTATATGGTGTATTTGTATGTGTATGTGAGGTGTGTGTGGTGTGTGTGAAATGTGTATGTGGTGTATGTGTATGAGTAGTGTGTGTGGTGTGTGGTGTGTGTGAGGTGTGTATGTGTGTGAAATGTGTATATGGTGTGTATGTGTGTGAGGTGTGTGAGTGGTGTGTGTGGTGTGTGTGAGGTGTGTGTGTGTGAACTGTGTATATGACGTATTTGTAACTGTATGTGTGTGAGTGGTGTGTGTGGTGAGTGGTGTGTGTGAGGTGTATGTGTGTGAGATGTGTATGCGTGTGAAATGTGTATATGGTGTATTTGTATGTGTATGTATGTGAGGTGTGTGTGGTGTGTGTGAAATGTGTATGTGGTGTATGTGTATGTGTATGAGTAGTGTGTGTGGTGAGTGGTGTGTGTGAGGTGTATGTGAGGTGTGTGTGTGAAATGTGTCTATGGTGTGTTTGCATGTGTGGTGCGTGGGAGGGTGTGCACACACCAGCACAGATGCACTGAGGAGATCTCCCCTCTCGGGTCAGCGGCGTGGACATGTGCCATG
>NW_016806031.1:1459144-1466828 GCF_001698545.2 Rhinopithecus bieti
AGAGATAACAAAAAAAATACATGACTAATATTTTTTTTTTTTTTTTTTTTTTTTTTTAGACATGTCTTGCTCTGTTGCCTGGGCTGGAGTGCAGTGGTACAATCTTAGCTCACTGCCGCCTCAATGTCTTGGGCTCCAGAGATCCTCCTGCCTCAACCTCCCAAGTAGCTGGGACTACAGATACTCACCACGCACTCACCACTTTTTTGGGGTAGAGTTCGGGGTCTCAAACTCCTGGCCTCAAGCAATCTTCCTGCCTCAGCCTTGGGAATGAAACATTTTTAAAAGGGGGAGTCCACAAGCCTCCTGCAGCAGATTTCTGTGGCCCGAGAAGCCCAGGGCGATTTACAGAGGCCATTACCACTTCGGTGGCAGAGCTCGTGCTTGTGAAAACTAAAACACCCTTTTAGAAAGATATTTGATTTCATTAACAGAAGATACTAGTGAAATAGTATGATCTAGAGTCATACAGGCCTCAGGTGAGTTTCAGCCACTGGACCTTGGAAAGTGAGGTCGCCTTTCTGATCCCTGGTGTCCCAGCCTGTGAACTGGGGGAGTTGATTAAGAGCCTGCGGCGCACCCGGCTGAAGGCAGCTAGTCAAGCACAATGCATGTGGAAACTGAGAGTTCCCCAGTGTCCTCAGCCTCTTAGAGACCCCAAATGAGCTGTCAGATCATCAAGATGTTCAAGGGAGGGCTGGACACCTTCCCGCCTCTGCCCACACAGCCTCTCCTGCCAGCGTCCCATCAGTAGTCAGCCTCAGAGCTCTTCCCCTTTAATCACTCTCCTGACTTCACCAGCTAGACTTCCGCCATCTTTTGCTGGTTGGTATTTACCATTCACCTGTTTCACATCCAGCCCTTCAAGAGGACCTGCCTTAGACACAGTGCAAGAAGTCCTGTGTCTCCCCAGCTCCTCAGGTCTCTGCTGTGTCTTCAGGAAGGCGGCACGACTCCCGGAGAGCAGAATCACAAAATGTTGCCCTGCCCAACACTGTCCCCGCCCCACCACACAAAGACCACCTCTCCTGTGTTCCCAGGTGTTCCTCCTGTCTCCATGGAGATGCCTGCCTCTGCCACACTCCTGGCTCATGAACTCTTGAAGGACCAAACACCAAACATCCTCCTCTCTTTTGGGGCTCCCTGCCCCTCGGATAGTGGAAGACTCGCTTAGGGTCTAGCTGTACCTGTTTAAAAAGGTCCCTGTCAATCACTGAACTTTCTACTCTCTCTCTATTTATTTATTTTGAGAGAATCTCGTTTGTAATTTCATACATTAATCTAAAGAATGGTGTATATGTAACAATCAATTTTAACATGAACAAAATATTCCCTCTGAAAAATGTCCTAACACACTTTGGATTTCTCATATGTATAGAGAATAAGGCTTTTGCTTCTTGCTTTAACTATTTAATTTTACATATTTTTTTTTAAAGAAGAAAAAATTGATACTGTAATACCACAGTACCAATTTTTTAAAACACAATAGCAAAGACTTGGAATCAACCCAAACGTCCATCAGTGACAGACTGGATTAAGAAAATGTGGCACATATACACCATGGAATACTATGCAGCCATAAAAAAGGATGAGTTTGTGTCCTTTGTAGGGACATGGATGCAGCTGGAAACCATCATTCTCAGCAAACTATTGCAAGAACAGGAAACCAAACACTGCATGTTCTCCCTCATAGGTGGGAAATGAACAGTGAAATCATCTGGACTCAGGAAGGGGAACATCACACACCAGGGCCTATTATGGGGAGGGGGGAGGGGGGAGGGATTGCACTGGGAGTTATACCTGATGTAAATGACGAGTTGATGGGTGCTGACGAGTTGATGGGTGCAGCACACCAACATGGCACAGGTATACATATGGAAGAAACCTGCACGTTATGCACATGTACCCTAGAACTTAAAGTATAATAATAAAAAAAAAACAAATTTTAAAAAATCAAATTTTTGATTTGAAAGTGAAATTCCACTTTCAAATGCTCTAAAACATGTTGTTTGCCAGAATGCAAATATCTCTTTTGTTTCAACATGAGAAATGCTTAGAAAAAGCAGAATTACAGAGATTTTAACTTCCAACGGGAAACAGTTTTTTCTCACCTGCTACAATCAAAGATGACAAGACTATTTTTTTAGCAACACTTTAAATAGCTAGGAGTTAAAGTGTGTTCCATGCTTACTGCATGCCAGTACTATTCTGATGTTCACAAGAACCCTAGGTGTAGGTACTCTTATCATCCCCATTTCAGAAACGAGAAAGCTGAAGTTGCAAGTAACTTCCTCATACTCAGAAGTTCACACGTAAGTACTGGAATTCAAGCCAAGGCCACCCCATATGAGAGGCCATCTACCTACCTAACTAAGACACTAGAAGGCAAAAAGTTGACTCAAACAGTTTCCTCTCATGAAATTCCTTATATCTACATCCAATAATATATGTATCTCTTACTTGCTTTTCAATTATCTATAAAGCTGGAAAATAAATAGAAACTAAACTCTGAGATTCATACAGCAGATAGGAAGTAACCTTAATAAACTTAAGAATGTTCCATAATTAGTCAATTTCTGCTGATGAGAAATAGCAACTGTGCCATAGTATATGCTTTATAACAATTTGATACCTGAGGAAGAAATAATACCATATATAACTGGAAGGAATGCAAAATGGTGCAGCCACTTTGGAAAACAGCTCAGAAGATTCTCATAAAACAACCTACATCTTTCACATATATGACTTAGCAATCTGACACAGGGAGACCCACACAACAGGGAGAGAAAACAGAGCAGTGGTTGCCAGAGGTTAGAAAGGCGGCGGGGAGGAGGCCGGGTGCGGTGGCCCACACTTGTAATTCCAGCACGTTAGGAGGCCGAGGTGGGTGGATCACGAGGTCAGGAGCTCGAGACCAGCTTGGCCAACATGGTGAAACCCCATCTCTACTAAAAATACAAAAATTAGCCGGGTGTTGTGGCGGGCATTTGTAATCCCAGCTACTCAGAAGGCTAAGGCAGGAGAATCGCTTGAACCCAGGAGTCAAAAGTTGTAGTGAACCGAGATGGTGCCACTGTGCTCCAGCCTGGGCAACAGAGTGAGACTCCATCTCCAAACAAACAACAAACAAACGTGGTGAGGAGTTGAATATAAAGAGACAGAATGAGGAGATTTGGGGGTGATGGAACCATGGTGACGCACACGTGACTATGCATTTGTCAAAACCCATAGAATGGTTCACCGTGGAGTAAATCTTCTGAATAAATTCTGTAGTTTGACAGTATTATACCAAGATTAATATTTTAATTTTGACAATTGTTCTATGATTATGTAAGCTGTTCATATACAAAGAAGTTGGGTGGAGGATATATGAGAACTTCCTCTACTACTTTTGCAATTCCTCTTTAAAATTATCTCAAAACAAAAAATTTTTACAAAGTGATTTTATGATAAGCTGAGTATGTGGTGCCAGATAGGATTTCTTCCACAGTTAAAACTGCCTGTATTTTCTATCATGTGTATTAGAGGAGAAGAAAATCTAATTTGGCCTTAGGAATTTTGTTTTCAAAATATACTGTAAGCTGTATTTGTAAAGATTCTCTTAACTTATTTCTCATTCTCTGAAATTGAAGGATTCTCCATCTATATTACCTCCTGCCACTACAGTTCAGTTTTATTTAGCAGGACCACTTTATTTTCCCTTTTTCCCCCAAAATAGATTTTGTGTGTTCCTGATTTTCATCGGTTATTCTAACTATTCTGTGTATTCAGTGCTCCAACTATGTGCTTGGTGCTTCTTCCGTTGGATGGGTGGTTGCATTCCTGAATGTTTTGACTGTATTTAGATCAGCATTTCTTGAATCAATTTTTAAGGGCATGCCTGTCTTTAACATACTTCCTGATGAAGCACAGATCTGTTTTTGGTAGTGGTAGTATTATTCTGAAGATGTTTCTTAGTGCCTCCTTTTGCATTTTCCTGCTGTTTCACCAACAGTTTTTGTTAGCATTGTCAAACTCTACTGAGAACCGAGATTCGTAATTAGCCTGGTATATTAATCAGGATAAATGCTGAGGAGGCAGAAAAGGAAATGGGAAACATTTGATTAATTATAAGATACGAGTTGGATAGCTTCTCTGAAAGCTAGCCTGGGCTCAGCAAAGTATTTAGAGGGCAATATGGCAGATAAGAGTGACTTGGAGTCTCTTATGCAAAGTCGGACAGTAGAAGGCAACTGGGTGCAGTTGGATGGTCTGCGGCAGTTTCCAGCATAAAGCACCCTTTCCATCACAGATGCAGGGTGCGCATGTGTGGATCTGCTGAATTAACTTGTCCTTGTTGCTGCTGTTGTCAGTATCAGAACCACCACATAACAGATAGTTTTGCCTGATTCACAGATAGTTTGCTACTTTGGCACCTTCTGGATTTGACAGATTATTTAAATCACTAGTTGCTCTATTGGCTAGCATTTTGGATAAGTATTTCTAATTTCCAGTTTTGCCTGAGGTACCTTTAAGAATTGAAGCTAACAGTGCTGAGGGACTAGAAAGATAAGTCACAGACTGGGAGAAAGTATTTATAGAACACATATCTGATATGGAACTTGTATCCAAAATGTACAAGATGTACAAGAACTCTTAAAACTCAATAATAAGAAAACATACTACCCAGTTTTAAAATGTGCAAGAGATCTGAACAGGCTCCTCACCAAAGAAGATATACGATGATAAATAAGCATATGAAAATATGCCCAACACCATACATCATTACAGAATTACAAATTAAAACAGATACCACCACACACCTATTAGTGTGGCTAAAATTAAAAACAACATCAATGACAACTGATAACCCAAAATGCTGACAAGGCTGCAGGGCAACAGGAACTGTCATTCATTGCTGGTGGAAATACAAAACGTTGTTGCCACTGTGGAAGACAGTTTGGCAGTTTCTTTAAAAGTTAACTGCAGTCTTACCACATGATCCAGCAATCATGCTCCTAGGGAAAACTTATATTCTCACAAAAACCTACACATGAATGTTTATAGAAGCTTTATTCATAATCACAAAAACTGGAAGCAACCAAGATGTCCTTCAATAGGTGAATGATAAACTATATCCAGACAATGGAATATTTAACAATAAAAAGAAATGAGCTAGCAAGTCATGGAAGAAAGTTAAATGCATATTGCTAAGAAAGAAGTCAATCAGAAAAGACTACATACCATATAATTCTACCTACATAACATTCGGGAAAAGGCAAAACTATGGAGACTTTAGAAACGTCAGTGGTTGCCAGGGGCTCTAGGGGAAGGAGGGATGAATAGGTGGAGCGCAGGGGATTTTTAGAGCACAGCGAAACTGCTCTGTACAAAACTGTAATGGTGAACATGTATTATTATATATTAGGCAAAATCCATAGAAGCCTGGCTAGGTGCGGTGGCTCACATCAGCACTTTGGGAGGCCGAGGCAGGCAGATCACTTGAGGTCAGAAGTTCAAGACCAGCCTGGCCAACATGGCAAAACCCCATCTCTACTAAAAATACAAAAATTAGCCAAGAGTGGTGGCTCACACCTGTAATCCCAACTACTCAGGAGGCTGAGGCAGGATAATCGTTTCAACCTGGGAGGTAGAAGTTGCAGTGAGCCAAGATCACGCCATTACACTCCAGCCTGGGTGACAGAGCAAGACTCTAGCTCAAAAAGAAAAAATCCATAGAAGTCTATGCACAAAGAATGAATTTTAGTGTAAATTATGAACTTTAGTTAATAATGCACCTATATTGATTCATTAATTATTACAAATATATCACAGTGATGCAAGATGCAAATAATAGAGGAAGCTGAGTGGGGCACAGGGAATGTATGGGAAATCTCTGTAGTCGCTGCTCAATCTTTCTGTCAATCTAAAACTGTTCTAAAAAGTAAAGTCTCTCTCTATATATAAATTGAGTGCTAGCATCAACAAAATGCACATTTAAACTGTCGTAAGCTACTACTAGACCGCATTTAAATAGCTGAATTGACAAGAATTGACAATATCACGTGTTGCCAAGGAAGTAGAGCAAATGCAAATCTCCTATATTGCCAACAGGAATGTAAATAGGAACAAACACTTTAGACAACAATTTGGCAGTTTCTTTTGAAGTTAAACATACATATACCATATCATCCAGAAATTCTACTCCTACGTATTAACAAAAATGAAAATATATATCCACACTGAGACTTGTACACAAGTTTTATCAACAAATCCACTGAAAAGGATCTTCCTTTAAAAAGAGAAAGATTTTATTCCTGTAAGCAGTTTGCAAACCAGGGAGACCCAGCCTTCCTTCAGTACAAAACAAAGATACTCTCCCTGAGAACAGAGATGGGTTATCCTTTATAGAAAAAGCTCCCGCCCAGATTCCTACTCTGGTCTGCTCTGCAAGTGAGGGATGCAAGTGTGTTTGGTTCTGATTGGTCAATGCAGGTCACAAATCTATTTGTTAGATCCAGGAGTCAAGATGAGACTTCCCAGCACCCATCAAATCAGGAGGCATAAACAGGAGCAGACAGCCATGAAAGTCCCCAAATCACGCGAGCCTGTGGTTTCTCAGAGAATGCAGAAGATGTTTGTGACCTGGATCCATTCTGCATTTAGACCCAATTAGCCACTCAGGATCCATTTGGAAGGACTGGCTCTTTCAGGTTCAGGAAGTGTTCATGGCAGCTTTATTTACAGTAGCCAGAAACTGGGTTCTATCCCAGTTACCTTTAGTGACTTTCAGTCATACTCAGCTTCACTGAGCAGTAGTCCCTGAACTGGCCCTTTAAGAAAAGAAAGGAGCCTTCTGCCCACGAGGTAGGAAGCAGTCCAGCAGGGCAGGGGGTGTCCACCGGAGCTGGGGGCGCTTTGTAGGAGGCAGATGCTGATGAGGAGAATGTAAGGCTTCGGAACATTAGGAAAATGGGAGTTGCACCTCTTTGTAGTTTGTTGGATGGTGGCTTTGTATTAGTTTCTTGAGGCTGTGATAACAAAGTACCACAGACTGCAACAGCAGCAGTGTGTCATCTCACACTTCCAGGGGCTGGAAGTCAGAGATGAAGGTATCAGCAGTGTTGGTTTCTCCTGAGGCTGTGAGGGACAGGTCTGTTCCCGGCCTCTCACTGTGGCTTGTAGATGGTCATCCTCATGTCCACACAGCATTCTACCTGTATGAGTGTCTGCCTCTTTATCTAAATCTCCCTTTTTATAGGGACATCAGTCATTCCGGATTGAGGCCCACCCTAATGACCACATTTGAACTTGATTACCCCTGTAAAGACCCTATCTCCAGATAAGCTCATGTTTTGAGGTGCTGGGAGTCAGGGCATCAACATGGGAATTTAGGGGGATACAATCCAACCCATAACAGGCTTGAGCCATTTTCTTTCTATGATTATGTGGGCCACAGTCCCAGATAGCAACCACTGGTCCCAGATCATGTACAAGTGGTCCCAGCATTGTGAAGGACCTGAGGATGTTTGGGCTACCTTGGATTTGAATAACCAGCCCAGGAGCTGTGGGAGAGCCTGTCCTGCCCCTTTAGAATACTGAAGTTTGAGTTGGAGCCCCCAGCTAAAATGTTGGCATTTTCCTATGGTTCTTTTTTTTTTTTTTTTTTTTTTGAGACGGAGTCTCGCTCTGTCACCCAAGCTGG
>NW_016806031.1:1469007-1471822 GCF_001698545.2 Rhinopithecus bieti
ACTGTTAGGGAAAATAGCTTAAACATTTTAAATAATGAGCAATATATTTAATTTTAAAATATGAAGAATTAGGCTAAGGTAGTAATTTTTTAGTGAGTTGAAAGGCCAAACTATGAGTTTGGAAGAAACAGCCCTAAAAGGCAAACCACATGGCTTTGGAATAATCACAGGGCAAATGCTTTCTTCTACATAATTCTTCTTTCGTGAATTTTAAAATGCTCAACAAGTGTTAATGAATTATATCTAAGAAGTAGATATTGCTTTAAAATCTAATTTCCAGAGTCCCAAACTAAGGCAAAGACTGAGATTAAATCTCTGCCCAAAGTCTTAAGTGAGCCAGTGGAAGACAGCAGTTTATTCACGAATTGCTGGTTATCTGCTGTTTAACTACTTAACACACCCCGGTGTGATTGGCAATCAGATCCTAATAATGTATGTTTCAAGGAAAGGTCAGTTTCCTTAAGATCCTTAAAGACTTGTCACTTTGAAAAGGGAAACAGAATGTGAAAATGTCATCGGGTCCATCTGGCAGTGTCCTTTGGTGTTTTTCAGAGTGGTCTCACAGTGCTAGTTAACTATGCTGAATGTTTGACACCCAGTCTCTGCAGGAAATTGTGATTTCTATCAGCGAAGAGGCCATTAAATGCTGTCATTTGGCTCTTGCATCCGTCAGGGATCTTATCACCCAAGAAGCATCCAGCAGCAGTTGCTGTCCTTTCCAGCTGGGAGACAGATAACAGAAACTGTCCTGTGTGAGGCACAATAGTCTAACGTGATTAGAAATCAGCCAAACTCTGGCTTCTCCTGAGCTTCACTCCCCCACAGGCTGAATTCTAGCTCTCCTACCAGTCCCACGGCGCTGAATGATGTCATGGGATCTGCAGTTCAGCGAGATGAAAGGGATAAAGCAGAACCCGCTGGCACTAGGAAAAGCTTCCAACACACAGTCCACAACACAGCTTGGGAACCAAAAAAGCTACAGATCCAGCCACTCAGCCCAAGCATGGGAGAATTACCAGCATTGCCTTATTGCAAAAAAGAGGAGGAAAACAACGTGATCCATGTTTAACAAAGACTGTAGACTAGGAGGCGGGAGGGTAACTACCTGCTAAAAGTGAACTTTCTTGATATCCATGCATATATATAAACTCAGCCCTGCCTTTGATGTTCAGCAACTGATCACTGATCAGATTACAGGCATTTCATCTCCCTGCTCGTCTGCCTTTGATCTACATGGTTAATTTTATTCTCCTGGATTTGAAGTTTCGTCTGGGCTTGTGCTGACATACATTTTTGGGAAGGTAGAAGCATTTGGCATAGAAGTGCTGCCAGGAGAAACTAAGTTGTCGAACGGGTAAGTACTGCAAAGAGCTCAGCATGTTGCAGGTACTCTGTTTTAAGTTTTGTTGTAGCTTTCACTGCATTTTTTGCATGTGTTCTGAGAAAAGAATGGTTTTAATTAATTTTTTAGAAAGCATTTATACGACTGACTACTACATGATGCTGACCGTGTGTATCAGAGTAACTATGGAACTTGATGCAAGTTTTAGTAGTTTGTACAAAAGGGTTTGCCGTCTGTCATGCAAATTTTACTTGGAAATGAGTTGTACAAACAGGACAAAACAGAACAGTGCTAACTTTAGCACGCAACCAGTACTTCAGCCCCTGAGATCTGTGAGCTGTAATTGCTCTCAGTATTTACGGGTTACCTTATTTAGTAAACAGTCAGTGCAGCTTTGCTTGTTGAAAATGCTTTCTTTGTTTTCTTATATAAAAGAGTAAAATGTATCTCTGGCAATACTGTTTCTTTAGTTTATTTATTCTCTCACTTCCAAGATGTAAATCTATCAAATATATTTCCTTATGCAGTTTGTACACTCAAGGGAATCACTGAAAAACCATTCAAGTATGATTAAAGCCTTTTATGTGTAAAACTGAAGAATTTAAAGACAGTGAGGATAAAGTTGCACTAAGTTTGGCTAAAAATACTCTAGTGGTTTTCTACAACCTTTGAAAATAGCATAAGCCTTATTTTCAGAAACAATCACAAGGTTAATATTCCTAAATTAACATTTACTTTACATTTATAGTGACAGCTGTTGTAAGTTAAAATTTGCCAACTGTTTATGAAAACTGAGTAATCAACAGTTATTATGTTACATAAAGTATTTCAGTCACATTTTCACTTTAGCTAATGCCCAACATGACAAAACCAAATTATATTGCTGTACTGAGTTTGGAAGTTAACTGTTATTTCTTTGTCAGTTCATGATACACACACACTGGCGCTCACAGGCACACAGAGCAAAATCTTTACAGTGAGATATAAGAACTAAATACAGTGGAAAAGTAACACTGTTACTTTGTACACAATGGTGTTTTTTTTGTGTGTGTGTGTGTGTTTTTTTTTTTTTTTTTTTTTTTTTTTTTTTTTTAATGTTCTAGTCCTAAATTTATCTGGGCAACATATTTAATTATTATCACAAGTCTGTTTGATGCTAGCTGAACCACAAAGAAACCATAAGTGATAAGACTAGTTATCCTTTAGTCTGAAGTTCTGATGAAACAGGAAACGTCTAATGAGTCTCATTTCATATGTAATTAATTTTTCAGAGTCAAGTAATCAAATTACTTTCTACACTTTCCTCTTGATACTAGGAGGGTAATTAGCATTGTTTACTTAATTTTAGAACTTTACTAGTTGTTAAGTGGAGGTTATTTAAAGCCAGGCTAAACTGATAATATTTTTAAAGTGTGTCAGTAATAATTTAATCTTAAAGATTTAACTGTTGTTTTAGTCACACCAGGAGAGGCA